>NC_059113.1:97725464-97935464 GCF_020740685.1 Jaculus jaculus | reverse complement strand
AAAGAAGTAAATTATAGATAAAAACTTATCTTGTATAATGTGTGTGTGTGTTGTGTATGTATAGTGTGTGTTCATGTGTTTGTGTGTGTTCACATGCATGCAGGTACATGTGAAATGTGTCTTCATATGTATGTGGAGGCCAGAGGCTGATGTTGGTTGTCTTGCTCTGTTGCTCTCTTCCTTCTTTATTGAGACAGGTTCTCTCACCTGAACTCAGAGCTTACATATTTCATTAACCTTGCTAGCTGCATGCCCTGGGGACTCCCATGTCTCTGCCTCCTGCAGTTATGGGTTGCAAGGTCCATCAGGCATTTTACGTGGGTGCTGAGCATCCAACCTCGTGTCCTCATGCTTGTTGCACAAGAAGCATTTAACTGACAAAGCCACCTTCCCTGCTCCAAACTTAGAAATATTTGGCTCCTATTTGTGAAGAACTTTTTTTTTCCCCAACAATTAACCTTTGTTTGTTTGTTTGTTTTTCAAGGTAGGGTCTCACTCTAGCACAGGCTTACCTGGAGTTCACTCTGTAGTCGTAGGCTAGCCTCTACCTCACAGCGACCCTCCTACCTCATCCTCCCAAGTGCTGGGCTTAAAGGCTTGAGTCATAATGCCTGGCTTAACAATTAACTTTTGAGAATTTAGAGTTAGAAATGTTTTTTAAAATTTAATTTATTAGTTTTCATTTCAGTGAATACAGGCAGTTTGGTACCATTATTTAGGCTCATCTGTGATCTACCCCCTCCCATTAGACCCTCCTTGTTAATGAAAATGGGTCGTGCATTGTGGAGATAGCCCCCAGTTATTAGTATGATAAATGTCTCTGAAAATCATGACCCAACATGTAACTCTGACATTCTTTCCGCCCCCTCTTCCGCAAGATTTCCCTGAGCCATGTTGGGTTCATTTTTGGTCTGCTTCAGTGCTGAGGTGTTGGGGACCTCTGAGGCTTTGGCTCTCTGATTTGGTAGGAGTTGATTTTTCTCTGCGTTGATCTCCTTCCCCTTTGTGCTGGTATCCAGTTCACAGGAAAACATCACCCTTGCTTATTTCACCAGTTGTCCTTAGTTTCAGTTGGGCCCCTTCTGAGGTATGTTGGGGCAGCTCTCTTCTTAGGATCTGCATCTATCTGGAAAAGAGAAGCAGATTCTCCAACGGAGAGTAAGTTAGCACCCGGAAAATTGAGATAACACTTACTTTTTTGATAGACAGTTTGATAGGTATAGGCCCTCTTATACCCCGTGATTGATGGTAGCTTGATATTGTAGAGTGGGCTTGTGTTTGGGTATGGTTCTGACTTGTTTCCCAGCTCCAGCTAAGGGTCTAGTACCACTGAGTGGATCAGTTAGCCAAATCAAGAGCAATTGATTCCTCACCATGGCTGTGTACCACTATTGCACTTGTGTGGGCATCACATCCGGTTATTTGTTGCTAATTAGGTTAAACAATGTGTTGCTTGGACAGATCTTGGTCATTTCCCCCAGTCGCCTATGTAGCGCCTTCTGGCACTAGACACGCTGACTGTCTGGGGACTGACTCTCTCCTGGCTTCCAGCCATGTCATTCCATTTTACGCGTCAGCTGTGTATGGAGTCTTCAGCAATAGGGTCTTATCCCTGGCCTTTGGTGGGTCATCAAGTACTCTGACAGAAGTCTGTCATTGTTTTGGGAAACCTTGTAGGTTTCTCTGATCAAAAGCTCATTGTGGATGGTAGGCCCAAGCTGGAAGTGGGGGTTACAGGTCAGTGTCCACTAAGAAATTGAGGAAAAAGATAACTAATATTTTGAGATTCATTGTTTCATTTTGTAGCTTGGGAGTTTTGGGACTTAACAGTCCCTGTTGTAATTTTTATTGTAATCAGATTTTTTAAAGAAATATCCAGAGTTTTCAGCAGATTAAATAATTTATAGAGATTGAGGAAAATATAGTGGTTTCATGTGGGTGTGGAGTGGAAACCACAGAGTGCTTTCACAAGTGCCTGGCCTACGCCAGGACCACTGTGGAAGCACAGTGAAGCCTTGTTCTGCAGGCGGGAGTGCTGTTGGGCTGGGCTCTTCTTCAGGCTGGCATATGACCATTTCAAATTTTGTTCCTCTTACTTATTAGAGCAATATTTCTTTTCATATTCATGTACTTCCAGCTGTATACCCTTTACTGTGCATAGTAAACTACTGCAGAAATCAGTGTGAATGACAGATACATCTCATGGCTTTATAGAACTTTCTAATAGGAAAAGTAGGGTAGTGAGTATATAACGTAAAAGCCATGAGCAAAATTTCTTGCTTCAAATACTTTAGGAATGAGGAAATGTTTGGAGGTTATAAGATTTTTCTTTTAAAATCTGTCTGTATGCCCCTCTTTAGGAAAAGATCAGTGTGATTTCATAGAAAACACACTACCCAAAATGATTCCTGTATTTCTGTTCCTGACTCTTTTCCTTGCTGGTCATGTGATATTGAATAACTTGATGTAGTTCTTAACTGGGACCTGATTATATAGATGTACACTAAAGGGTACATACTAGTTGAAACCAGGATCCCAGGGGTTTATCAGTATCAGTCACTGTTCTTGGCATCGCGTAGAGTGAAAGTCTTTCCCACTTCTTTAGCCGAAGGTTCAGTGAGGGCAGTTGTTCACAGTGACCTAGCCTCTTAAATAAACCCTGCTGCACTCTAGGGCTCTAAGGCTTGTTTTACCTTTCTATAACTCTCAAGATCTAGACTGAATTGCTGTTTTATAGTATAATGAATTCTTTTTTGGGGGGGGGAATTAAAGACAGATAACACATATGGGGATAATCCTTGCCTACACCTGTGCAAAAGCCCAACAACCCAAGCTGGTATAAATCCTCACTGCATCGACACCACTTGTCTGAAGCATGACAACTATGTTGTGATTATATAAATCTCTGTTCTCAGGCAATACATGCATTTAAAGATTAACATATCATGATGCCTGAAATTAGTTCTTAAAATGATCAGGGAAAAAAATACACATGTGGGGGTGGTAACTCACATTTGTAATTACAGCAATTGGAAGGCAGAGACAGGAGGATTACCACAAGGTCAATTCTAGCCTGCCCCCGATAGTGATTTCTAGGCTAGCTTGGGGTAGTATGAGACCCAGTTTCAAAAATAAATAACTAAATAAATAAACACATGACTTTAGGATGGCTTCATGGATATAGCACTTGGTGCACAAGTATTAACCTAGGTGTGGACTCCTGTGCATTTGAACCCATGTAAAGCCTGATGCAGGAGCCTGAGATCTGTCATGTCAGAGCTGCCCAGATGCTTCCTTCCCACCAGCCTGCTGTGTGTTAGATAATGTGGAAGGTGAGGAGTGACTCCCAAGTTCATCTTATGATTCCTTTATGTGCCCTTGGTGGCATTTGAGCACCCACATGCACACATGAGAACATGCACACTTGCACACATACATACAAGATCAAAAGAACATTGAAACGTATGCACATTAGATACATGCACACACACGCACGCACACACACACACATGCACACACACACACGATTATTGAGAAGTTTACATACTTCTCCAGGTACTTAATGACTGTTTAGAAGTGAGTGAGACTTCTGCAGGGATGAAAATAACTATTAAATATTATTATTTATTATATAACAAAATCTGGTTCTTCATCATATACTGTATTATTGTCTTATTATTTTTTTGGGTGTATTGTAAATAATCCATAAGAACTAATAAGAGGAAAAGATTCTCTGTGTGAAAGATGGTTCAGAGTGCTTACACTTTTAGAGTTGAGGCACCTGTAGAAATTGAGGGTTTATTTTCACCAGTGTCTTATAACAGTGATTGTTTGCTGGTGGCTGCCTGCTACACATGGGTAAGAATTTGCTAGAAACAATAGGGGAATAGGGTGCAGTAGAACAGATGAAGAGGAAGTGATATTTTCATTGCTTTTGAGTCTTACATTGGCTTCAACAACGTAGTTGTTAAGAGTTTCAACAGGCTAACATGACCAAGCATTCTTTCTAGAGGCCTATCTTCATATATCTGAATAATTACAGTGATTTTTTTTTTGTAGGCTGGATGGCTTAAACAACAAAGATTTACTACTCACAGTTCTCCAGGCTTGAGACAAGGGTGCCAGACAGTGTGTTTGGATCTGGTGAAAGCCTCTGGTTCACTTCTCAGTATGTCTGCACATAATGGGGACGGAGTGATGGAGAGAGGGAACGTTCTCTAGGGCCTGTAAGGATGCTGATGACATCCACGAGGGCTGTGTCCTCATGAGCTGCTTACCTCTGAAAGACCCTACCTTGTTATCAGACATTTTAGGGATTATGGCTTCAACATTTCAGTTTCTGCGTACACACACATCCACTTAACTGAGGTGCTCTGTGGGAGACTCTGCTCATGACTCTGTAGCTTCTGGATGCAGCTTGCATTGCTGGCGTGGCCTTTTCAGCGTCAGCACCTTCAGTCATCAGAGTTTTGTTACCATTTCTCATGCCACATTTCCTTTTCCTCTGCCTCTGTCATCACAGTGCTCCTTCTCTCTCTAGCCCACCTTCTTCTCTCTTCTAAAGGGTCATGATCATCACACTGGCCCATGCAGGGCAATCTGGGATAACTAGTTCACCTGACCCTTAATGTAATATCATCTGCACCATCCCTTGCTTCATGCACCTGATTGCAATTAGTCTGTAGATTATTTTTGAGAAACCCCCATTTGGTTTACCACAGTGTCTATGCTTTTAATCCTTCTCTTAAGATGTTATGTCAAGATTCCATAGCATAGTAAAAAGGACTTTTAATAAGGCAAGCAGACCTGGCTTGGACCTTTTTACTTCCCTGCTGGGTGATATCTGGCAGAGCACTTGGTTCTTAGTTATTTAAAGCCCTACTTCGCCTTGGTGGACTTCAGTTTCCATTTATCAGTAAAGTAAGGAGGTTCTTGAAAGGGTTAAATGCCAAATGTGAAATATAAAATAGTTTACTTAGTGATGGACACAGAAAAAATATTGGAGACATTAATATAAAAAGTAGAATGAGCTGGGCATGGTAACACATGCCTTTAATCCCAGCACTTAGGAGGCAGAGGTAGGAAGATCACCGAGAGTTCGAGGCCACCTTGAGACTACACAGTGAATTTCAGGTCAGCCAGAGTGAGACCCTGCCATAAAACAAAGCAAAAAAACCCACAAACAAACAAAAAACAAGTAGATTGAGGGCTGAAGAGATGGTTCAGCAGTTGAAAACACTTTTTTTGTGAAGCCTTATGGTTCAGGTTCAAATCCCCAGTACTCAGGTAAAGCCAGATGTACAAAGTGGCATATGCACCTGGGGTTTGTTTGCAATAACAAGAGGTCTTGGTGTGCCCATTTCTTCTCTTTCATTCTCTCTCTCTCTCTCTGCAAATAAATAAATAATGTATTTTAAAAATTAAAAAAGTGTGCGCACTAGCAATGCCAGAAGGATGCAGCAGGATCCAGAGGATTCCAGGTGAGGCTGGGCTGCAGAGGCAGACCTTAACCAGTGTAGGCTGCATACTGAGACCCTGTCTTCAAGAGCAAAAACAACGCACAAAAAAACCTCCATCTAAAAAACCTTCATCTGTACAGTAGAATGAAAACATGATAGGCATAATAAGACATTTTTATGACAATTTACATATAATGAGCTTTTCCTGTTTAAAGTGTACAGTTGATAACTTTGTATACACACCCACACACCATGAAACTATCCCCACAATCTAACCGTTTCCTTCTGCCCTTTTGTGATCTCTTTCCCGTCTTCCTAGTCCCCAGGCAACTATTGATTTCTTGTCACTGTATATTAACTTAGATTTTCTAGAATTTTTTATAAATGGATTTATCCAGTTTGTGTTTCTCTTTTTTTTCTGATATCTTTCTTTTGGCATAATTATTTTTAAGCTCATCCATGTTCTTGCATGTATTGATTGTTAATTATTTTTTAATTCCTGAATAGTGTTATCATGGTGTGTGATGTCATAATTTGTTTTCTCATTTTAGTTGATGATCATTTGGTTGTCTACAAGTATTTTTTAAAGCTTTTAAATTTTTATTTATTTGAGAGAGGGAGAGAGAGTAAGAGAGAAAGAATGGAGAAGCCCGGGCTGAGCCACTGCAAATGAATTCCAGATGTATGTGCCACCTTGGGCATGTGGCTTATGCCAGGTCCTGAGGAATTGAATTTAGGCATACTGGCTTTTCAGGAAAGTGATTAACCATTAAGCCATCTCTCCAGCCCTACAAGTATGTGTGTGTGTGTGTGTGGATGTGTGTGTTTACATGTGTGTAGGTATGCTTATATGCTGGTGTGCATGTAAGTGTGTGTGAGTGGAGGTTAGAGGATAACCTTGGGTGTCACTAGTCATGCCATTCTCCTGATTTTTTTTGGTTTTTCAAGGTAGGATCTGACTCTAGTCCACGCTGACCTAGAACTGAGTATGTGGTCTCAGGGTGGCCTCGAACTCACAACGATTCACCTACCTCTGCCTCCCAAGTGCTGGGATTAAAGGCGTGCGCTACCACGCCTGGCCCATTCTCCCTTTTTTGAGGCAATCTCTTTCTAGCACAGAACTCACAACTAGGCTAGAGCAGTGACTGTACAGTGAGCCCCAGACATTTGCCTGTCTCTCCCTCCTTTGTGCTGGGGTCAGAAACACACTTCCAAGCCTAGTCTCTTCAGTGCTGGCTTTCCAGCTGTTGTGCCACTGTGTCTGCCTAGGCTTTTTGTTTCCTTAAATTTATGTTTTCTACTGTACAAGTTATTCTTAACCTGTATGAGGCTAGCTTATAATTCTCTTTTATCGTTATTGTTTGTGGGTCATGATTTTATTATTGTATCTAAAAAAATCCTTTTCTAATCTAATATTGCAAGAAGTTTTTTCTTAGTTTTAACCTAGACATTTTTAAACTTTATATTTCATAATAATGCATTTCAGATTAAATTTTTGTAGGTTTGAAATCACATTTTACATGTGACTATTTATTCCCACACTATTTCTAAAGAAGACAGTCCTTTGTCTTCTGTTAGTCACCTTCAAACTTCCCCCATGCATGCTCTGTTACCCACTCATATGCAGAGCTTTCCCAGGGCTTTGCTTCTGTTCATTTCTGCCTGTCCTTCTATTCTTACCACATAGTCTTGATTATTTTTGTGTTATAATAAATCTTTTCTAATTCCTTTGGTCTGCTTTTAAAATTTGCAAGGAGAGAGAGAGAGAGAGAGAGGGAGGGAGGGAGGGAGGGAGGGAGGGAGGGAGGGAGGGAGAGAATGGGCATGTCAGGGCCTCCAGCTTTTGCAAAGAGGTCCAGATGCATGTACTGCATTGTGCATCGGCCTTCACATGGGTCCTGGGGAATTGAACCCAGGTTGTTAGGCTTTGCAGGCAAGTTTCTTAACCTCTGAGCCAGGTCTCCAGCCCTATAATAAATCTTGTGTAGGTTCCTTTGTAGATGGTTTTAGTTATTCTAGGATTTTGGAATTTCCAAATGAATTTTATGATCAGCTTATCAATATCTATAAATTGTGCTGGGTAGTTTCTTAAACCTTGTTGAATCTACAGATAAATTTGTTGGTAATTAACATCATTATCATACTACAGAGTCTGCCGTCCAGTGAAAAAGAAGTGTCCTCAATTTTATCTCACTATTTCACTAAGATTGCTTTTAGTGCACAGGCCTTACATATCCTTGTAGAGTGACTAAGTGACCCACATTTAGGTGCTATTGAAAATATTTTTGTATTAATTTCTGATTAATACTTGTATATAGAAATATAACTGATTTTCTAATTTTGTCTTAAGTTCTACAACTTTTATTTTTCTTCAAGGTATGGTCTTGCTCTAACTCAGGATGACCTGGAACTCACTCTGTATTCTCAGGGTGACCTTGAACTCTGGGCAGTCCTCCTACCTCTGCCTCCTAAGTGCTGGTACTAAAGGCATGCACTGCTACTCTTGACTAAGTTGTACAACTTATTTTTCTTTTTTCTTTTTATTTTTTTGTTCATTTTTTATTTATTTATTTGAGAGCGACAGACATAGAGAGAAAGACAGATAGAGGGAGAGAGAGAGAATGGGCGCGCCAGGGCTTCCAGCCACTGCAAACGAACTCCAGACGCGTGCGCCCCCTTGTGCATCTGGCTAACGTGGGACTTGGGGAACCGAGCCTTGAACCGGGGTCCTTAGGCTTCACAGGCAAGCGCTTAACCGCTAAGCCATCTCTCCAGCCCTTATTTTTCTTTTTTAAAAAAATATTTTATTTTGTTTGGCAGAGAAAGAGGGAGGGAGGGAAGGAGAGAGGGAGAATGAGAATGATGTGCACTAGGGCCTCTAGCCATTGTAAAAAAACTCCAGACAAATGCGCCCCCTGGCTGATGTGGGTCCTGGGGAATCAAACCTGGGTCCTTTGGCGTTTCAGGCAAACACCTTAACCATTAAGTCATCCCTCCAGCCCTACAGCTTTTCTTAACTGAGTAATAATAGCAGAATTTTCATACCTGCAACCTAATTTTCTGTATCTACTATTATGTTGTCTATTTTTTGAACTGCTAAGGATCCAACACAGGATTTTATATAAGGATCCAACACAAGAGCTTATACATATTAGGCACGCTACCACTAAACTATTATCTCTATGTCCCAGTCCTAATTTATTTATAAGTTGAGTTTTTACTTAATTTATTATTATTATTGCTTTGTGTGTGACTGTGTGTATATGCGTCCCATGACACACATTTAGAGGTCAAAGGACAACTTTTGGGTTATTCTTCTGCCTGTCCAACTAATAACTAATTTCAGACAGAGTATCTATTCTGGATTCTCAATCTGCTTTTGTTCTTTCTTTATTTTTCTTTTTTTTTGAGGCAAGTACAACAGACTGGCCTTTATATGCGTTTGAGTGTGTCTGTATGTGCATGTGTGTGAGTGTGTGTGTGTGTGAGAGAGAGAGAGAGAATTTGCATGCCAGGATCTCCATGTGTGCATGTGCAACCTTGTACTCCTGTATAACCTTGTGTGTCTGGCTTACGTGGGACCTGGAGAGTTCAACATGAATTCTTAGGCCATGTTTTATGGATTTCTAAATTTGATTAGGCAGTGTTATAGGTTGTGTGTGTCCATCTATGTACATGAGAGAGAATCATTGCACTTTTCTGATAGTGCCTCTGGAGTTTGGTATGTGGGTCATGATAACTTCATAGTATGGGTAAGACATAATGCCTCCTCATGAAAATGTAGACAGTTTGTGTAATATTGTATTTCTTCCTTCACTGTTTGGATTTGTTTAGTGATTAAGCCATAGGGACCTTCAGGTTTCTTATAAGAATTTTTAAATTAAAATTTATTTTAAAGAATAGAATATGTTTTTCATATCATATTTACCCAGTTTAATAGGCACGGGTTGATCAATGTAGTCTTTTATTATGCTCTTAATGATTACAAAATATGTATTGATGTTCTCTGTCTTGTTACATTGGTAAGTTTGTCTTTTTTGCCTAGTTATTTTGTTTGCACTGGTTTGTTTTGCTTACATTGATTGTCATTGTTATCATTACTTTTCTTTGACTTACTTGGATTTACGTAGCTTATTGTTTTTCTTCTGATAAATATTTTACATTTTTTAACCTCTTTTACAATAGTTTATGAATTTAGCTATAATGCCAGCTTTAGAGATAGTTTACCTATTATAATTTTCTTTCTGTTCTTCCATGAGCTGGAGATTGAGTATGAGGTTTAATCACAAACCACACAAGGATGGGGCTGGATTGATGTCTCAGCAGTTAAGGTACTTTCCTGCAAAGTCTAACAAACTGAGTTCAATTCCCCAGTATTCACATAAAGCCAGATTCACAGTTGTGCATAAATCTGGACTTCTTTCCCAGTGGCTGGAGGCCCTGGCACATCCATTCTCCTCTCTTCCTCTTCTCCCTTCCCTTCTGCCCTTCCCTGCCTTCCCCTCCCCTTCTTTCTCTTTTCTTCTATCTTTGCTTGCAAATAAGTAGGTAAAAAATATTTTTAAATATGTACAAATACACGAGGTTATGGGGGCCATTTCACACTCAGAATTCATGGCTTATGTCACAGGCTTATAGCACTATGCCTAGCCTGTGTTTTTATTTTCCTTCAGCTTTAATTTCTTTC
This sequence comes from Jaculus jaculus, assembly GCF_020740685.1. Classification (NCBI taxonomy): domain Eukaryota; kingdom Metazoa; phylum Chordata; class Mammalia; order Rodentia; family Dipodidae; genus Jaculus; species Jaculus jaculus. Next base: position 97,925,318 of record NC_059113.1, on the reverse strand, counting down.
TCTTTTGACTTCTTTTTTTGATCCATGGTTATTGCAAATAGTTTGCAAATATTTGCACACTTTTAGAGAACATTGGATTAATTATTTCTATTTTAACTACATCTAGAAAGCATATTTTGTATAAGTTCCTTTTAATATGCTACAATTTGTTTTATGGCCCAGCATAGCGTCCATCTTGGTGAATCTTCCAAATACTCTTGAAAAGATTGTGTATTCTGCTTTCACTTAGTATAATGTTCTATAAATGTCAGTTAGGTCAAGTTGCTTGATGGTATTGTCCCAGTATATATAACCTTTTTGGTTTCCTGTCTTATCAATTATTGAGAAAGGGGTATTGAACTCTCTGAATATAATTCTCCCCCTGGCCTTGAACAACTTCCTCATAGGCACCCAATGATTAGAACTCTGCAGAAAGTACTCCAGGACAACTCCTGTATGGAATGTTTCTCTGTGGAGTGTTCTTTCTTTCAACATTGTGTCTTAGTACTTCTGATTGGCTTCTCCAGTCTCTTTGATCCTCTCTTCAAGTGTAAGAGTCCTGAGTGATGCCTACTTTCCCTACCCTGTATGATGGGCTATGTACTCTCCACAGCAGGGAGCTGAGGAAATTGTTGAGCACACCTTGTTTGTTTTCTGTCAATCAGAAACTTCTGCCTTTTGTTGCTAGAATCTAGTATCTTCAAAGCCATTGCTTTCTTTCTTTTGTCTGGTGGTTTTGTTTTTCTTTTCTTTTCTTTTCCTTTCCTTTCTTTCTTTCTTTTTCTTTTTCTTTCTTTTTTTCTTTTTTTTTGAGGTAAGGTCTCACTGTAGCTCAGGCTGACCTGGAATTCACTATGGAGTCTCAGGGTGGCCTCAAACTCAAGGCGATCCTCCTACCTCTGCTTCCCAAGTGCTGGGATTAAAGGCGTGTGCCACCATGCCTGGCTTCGTTTTTCATTTCTTAAGTCAATCACAATTGCCCCATTTTGTATGACATGTTAATTTTGTCCTTAATTATTTTATCAAAGATGTGGATTACAAGCTGTGTGTCACTATTGAGATGATAGGCACACACAGTTCAATCATTCTTAATATGCTGTAAGGAAAATTACAGTAGGAAGACAGATGTATGTATCAACAGTATCATATTTTAAATGATATTCAGGCCAGTATGGTGAATAAAATGATGACAGCTCTGAAAAAATAACTAATGCTGATAGAGTTGTAGGGAACAATGACATTTAAGCTTGATCTTGAAAGGGAAGAGAATTTTTTCACATGGAAAAGGAACATTTTGGTATATTGTTACATCAATCACTAAACCTCATTAGATTTTGTTTCTAATGATTCTATAGAATTATGAGGGAAATATATGGTAGCTCTACTTCAAATTTTATTATGGACCCTTTAGACAGTACTGGTGGGAACCGAATGCAAATAGCATTGCCACTTTGAAAAACTGTTTGGCAGTTTTTATAAAGTTAAGATGTAGTCTAGCAATTCTACTCTTAGATATTAACTCAGGAGAAATAGAAGTGTTGTTCATAGGAAAAAAATAATCTGAGCATCTGTGGCAGATGAGAATATATATAATGTATATATTAGTAATTATCAATATAAAAGAATGTATTTTGGCTCCCAGTTAAGATGGTGTCATAGGAACCACACCAAAGCAGCCTAGGGGAGGAAAATAAAATCCAGCAAAATACACTCTTTTACTAAAAAGTGAGATGGGAGTTGAAGAGATGGCTTAGTGGTTAAGGTGTTTGCCTGTAAAGCCAAAGGATCCTGGTTCGATTCTCTGGGCCCCATGTAAGCAAGATGCACAAGGGGCACACGCATCTGGAGTTTGTTTGCAGTGGCTGGAGGCCATTGCATGCCCATTCTCTCTCTCTCTCTCTCCCTGTTTCTTTCTCTCAAATAAATTAATAATATGAAAAAAATAAGTAATTAAAAGTGAGGTGTATAAAAGATTATCAACCATAACAGAGAAGTAGGAGAGCTCTAGAGATCACAGAAGCAGGTAGAACCGGTCCAGCAGCTGCAGCACCAGGTCTGTGTGACCTCGGCTGCAAGGCTCAGCCTGAGCTGAAGGAAAAGCCAGCTGAGGGGATTTTACACTCACACCAGCCTCCTCACAAACTCAAGGAATGTGAAGGGGAGGATGGCAGGGATCAGCGGAGTGGCTTATGTGGAAGAGGATCGCAAGAACCAGCAGAAGAACTGCAGCCCCTACCCACAGCCTCCCCTCCCCCATTGACAGCACAAGCACCAGAAAGCACCAGAGACCCTTGGAAGGGAAGTCACCTACATAGCACCGTGCACAGGCAATCAGTGCAGTGACTCAGCAACCCAGCCAGCCTACCTAAGACCACAGTGCAGCGGACCCAAGCGGGCATAGCTGAGACCAAAGCCATCCCAAAAGGTAACTGGGATTATACCAGGTCAAAAGCTGCCAAAAATAGCCTGGTATATAGGTTTGCATCGCAAGTGCTAATTGCTCCTTCCATGTCAGGGTAAATTTTATGTTAAATCTGATGGATGGTCGGATTTGCCATTCTCAATAAGCTATATTTTGGGTGTGTCATTTGTTGCTTCCTGATTTATAGTGCCTTTGTCTTTTCTTTTGTCATTCATTGGGGCAAGGTCTCACTCAGTCACAAGATGACCTTGGAACCCTTTGCAGACCACAAATCTCAGCCTCCCAGTTAACAGTATTCAGGGTGTGGGGCAACACACATCTTTAGGGACTTTGAATTTGTTGGAGGATCTGGTTGTTGTAATACCTGTTCTTACATAAATACTCTTCTGTTTTTCATTGAATGTGTATATTGTTTAGCTAAATTTTAGAATTCGCCTGAATTTTGTTCCACCCATCCTACTAGAACACTGTCATAGCAGGCAAACCCAACATCTAGGGTCACTTTTGTGGTTACTCTGAAAGTCTTAAGAGCCACACCTAGCACCTTAACCACCTACCCTGAAGATATATAATATCATATTGATTGATACATCTGATAATACTACAGGTAATTAGAAAACGTAAGCATTAAATTCATTCAAGATACAAAAATCTCTACATTATAATACAAGAAACACAAAAAAATCAAGACAATATAAATCAACCAAAAATTATAAATCCCTCAGAACTGACCTCTAGCGAGACTGATTTAGAGGAAATGCCAGAGAAAGATTTCAAAAGAATGATTATAAATATGCTCAAAGAAATCAAAGAGGAGATTAAAGGAATCAAAGACAACACAGGAAACCAATTTAATGAAATGAGGTCAATACAAGACATGAATAAGGAAGTAGAAATAACAAAGAATGGGCTAGAGAGATGGCTTAGCATTTAAGGCGTTTGCCTGCAAAGCCAAAGGACCCAGATTAGATTCCCTAGGACCCACATAAGCCAGATGGACAAGGTGGCACATACATGTGGAATTCATTTGTAGTGGCTGCTTGCCATTGCGCATCCATTCTCTCTCTTTCTCTCTTTCTCCCTTTCTCCCTCCTTCACCCTCTCTATGCCTCTGTCTCTCTCAAATGAATAAATAAATAAATAAAAATATTTTAAAAATAATAAAAACTAGTCAGAAATATTAGCAATGAAAAACATAGTAAGTCAAATAAAAACAAAAACTATAGAAAAATCTCACCAGTAGAGTGGATGAAGGAGAGGACAGAATATCTGAACCAGAAGACTAGGTGGCAGATCTAATACAGTCCAACAAAGAGAAAGACAAACTAATAGGAAGGTATGAATGGGAATTTCAAGATATTCTGGACACTATGAAAAGATCAAGCATAAGAATTCAGGGTATAGTAGAAGGAGAAGAATTTTACTCAAAAAGCATTGTAGGCATTTTCAACAAAATCATAGAAGAAAATGTCCCCCACATTGGGAAAGAGATGCCAGTGCAGATACAGGAAGCCTTTAGAACACCAAACAGACAAAACCTGGAAAGAATCTCTCCTTGCCATATTATGATTAAACTACCAAACACACAGATCAGGGAAAATATATTGAAAGCAGCTAGAGAGAAAAATCAAGTCACATACAAAGGCAAGCCCATCAGGATCACAGCAGATTACTCAAACTTTAAAAGCCAGAAGGGCTTGGATGATATATTCCAAGTCCTGAAAGATAACAGCTGTCAACCAAGGTTACTTTATCCTGAAAAGCTGTCCATTAGGATAAATGGAGAAACAAGGACATTCTACAACATAAGTAAGCTATAAAGTCAGGTGTGGTGGCGCATGCCTTTAATCCCAGCACTCAGGAGGCAGAGGTAGATGGATCCCCATGAGTTTGAGGCCACCCTGAGACTGCATAGTGAGTAGTCCAGGTCATGATGGACTAGAGTGAGACCATACCTTGAGAAACCAAAAAAAAAAAAAAAAAAAAAAAAAAAAAAAAAAAAAAAAAAGTAAGCTAAAAATACTTGAAGACAAAATCAGCTCTACAGAAAATACTTGAAAGGATCCTCCATGCTGAAGAGAAAGAAAAGCACACATTTAAGGAACTTGGAAAAAATAAACCATACTCAAATACCAGTTATTTAAACCATACTCAAATACCAGTTATTACAACAGCAAGGGTACAACTGGACGAACTACAGCATGAGAAAAATGGCAAGAATAAATATACACCTTTCAATAATAACTCTTAATATCAATGGCCTCAAAGCCCCAGCCAAAACACACGCCCTTGCAGACTGGGATAAAAATTGGGATCCTTCAATTTGTTGCCTCCAAGAAACTCACCTTTCTACAAAGGATGGACACTATCGTAGGATGAAAGGTTGGAAAACAGCATTTCAAGCAAATGGGCCTAGAAAATAAGCAGGGACTGCTATCCTAATATTTGACAGGGTAGACTTCAGACCAACATTAGTTAGGAAAGATAGGAAGGGCACTTTATATTGATTAAAGGAACACTCCGACAGGAGGACATTATAATCCTAAACATATATGTACCTAACATGGGGGCTCCCAGTTTCATCAAACAAATGCTATTAGACATAAGGTCACAGATGACACCTAACACTCTTATAGTATGTGACTTCAACACCCCACTCTCATCAATTGACAGGTCATCTCATCAAAAAATAAACAGAGGTGCATGTGGATTAAATGAAGTCATAGAACAAATGGACCTAACAGATACTTACAGGACATTTCATCCAAATACTGCAGAATATACATTCTTTTCAGTAGTACATGTAACATTCTCTAAAATAGACGATGTGTTAGGACACAAAGCAAATCTTAATAAATACAGGAAAATTGAAATAATTCCTTGCAGTCTATCTGATCACAATGGGATCAAACTAAAAATCAATAGCAAGGAAGGCTATAGAGCTTACATAAAATCATGGAAACTAAACAATACACTACTAAATCATGAATGGGTCAATGAAGAAATCAAGAAGGAAATCAAAAAATTCATAGAGTCAAATGATAATGAGAACACAACATACCAAAACCTTTGGGAATCAATGAAGGCAGTCCTAAGAGGTAAATTTATAGCTTTAAGTGCCTATATTAAGAAATTAGAAAGGTCTTAAGTAAGGAACTTAATGCTTCACCTTAAGGCCTTGGGAAAAGAAAAAGGCAAACCACAAGTCAGATGGGAAGAAATAATAAAGACTAGGGTAGAAATTAATGAAATAGAACCCTCCCAAAGAATCAATGAAACAAAGAGTTGGTTCTTTAAAAAAATAAAAAAGATTGATAAGAAAGAGAGAAGAGACACAAATTAATAAAATTAAAAATGAAAAAAGCATCATCACAACAGAGAAATTTAAAAAATCATTGGGACATACTATAAGAACATATGTTCCACTAAGTTTGAAAATCTGAAAGAAATGGATGATTTCCCTGATACATATGACCTACATAAATTAAATGAAGATGAGTTTAAGTATTTCAGTAGACCTGTAACAAGTATGGAGATCCAAGCAATTATAAAAAAAAAAATCTCTTAACTAAAAAAAGTCCAGCCCCTAATGGATTCACTGGTGAATTTTACCAGACCTTTGTGGAAAAACTAACACCAATGCTTATCAGACGTTTCCGTAAAATAGAAAAGGAAGGAATCCTACCAGACTCCTTCTATGAAGCCTGCCTCACCTTGATACCAAAATCAGACAAAAATAGAACAAACAAAGAAAATTACAGACCACTCTCCCTCATGAACATAGATGCAAAAATGCTCAACAAAATATTGGCAAACACAGTACAAGAATATATCAGAATGATCATCCACCCCGACCAAATAGGCTTTATCCCAGAGATACAGGGATGGTTCAACATATGCAAATCGATAAATGTAATACATTATATAAATGGACTGAAGGACAAAAATCACATGATCATCTCATTAGATGCAGAAAATCCATTTAATAAAATCTAACAACCCTTCATGATAAAAGTCCTACAGAGACTGGGAATAGAAGGAACATATCTCAACATAATCAAAGCTATTTATCACGCACAGCCAACATAATACCAAATGGAGGAAAACTTGAAGCTTTTCCACTAAAATCAGGAACAAGACAACAAGACACTGTTCTCACCTTTATTTAATATAGTACTGGAAGGCTTAGCCATAGCAATAAGGCAAGAGACACACATAAAAGGGATACAAATTGGAAAGGAGGAGATCAAGTTATCTTTATTTGCAGATGATATGTTTTTATACATAAAGGACCCTAGAGCTGATAAACACTTATAGCCATGTAGCAGGGTACAAAATAAACACACAGAAATCAGCAGCCTTCTTATATGCTAACAGCAAACACACAGAGGATGAAATCAGAGAATCACTCCTATTCACAAATGTATCAACAAAACAAAACAAAACACAAAAAAGAAGTAAAGTACCTTGGAATAGACCTAACCAAGGAAGTGAAGGATCTCTACAATGAAAACTTTACAACACTCAAGTGAGAAATTGCAGAAGACACTAGGAAATGAGGAGACATCCTTTGTTCTTGGATTGGAAGAATCAATATTGTAAAAATGTCAGTCTTTCTAAAGGCAATCTACACATTGAATGCAATCCCCACCAAAATTCCAATGGCATTCTTCACAGAAATAAAAGAACATATTTTTATTTTTGAGACAGAGAGACAGAAAAAGAGGGGGAGAAAGAGTGAGTGAATGAGTGGGCGTGCCAGGGTCTTTCAGCTGCTGTGAATGAACTCCAGATGCTGTGTGCCCCCGTGTGTGACATTGCAATCTCGCGTCACTATTTGACTGGCTATTTGGGACCTGAAGATTCAAACATGTGTTCTTAGGCTTCATAGGCAAGCACTTTAATCTCTAAGCCATCTCCAGCCCTGAAAGAAAGTATTATTAATAAGTTCACCAATATGAATAAATCTTGGGTACTTTCTGCTAGGTGAAATAAGTTAGACTCAAGAGGCTGTGTACTGTAACATTCCACATGACTTTTGGCTATAGGCAAATGGCACAGATAGAAATCAGTAACTGTGATTGGTTTTCTACACCTGTAATCCTAACACCTTGGAAAGCTGAGGCATAAAATCACTGCAAGTTAAAGGCAATGTCTCAAAAAGCATGGGGTGGGAGAAGAGCAAGAGCGAGAGCGAGAGAGAGAGAGAAAAGCAGCAGAAGCAAATTGGACATTGCTTATGCAGGTTGAATATAGTGGAATATGAGAACTGCTGATGACTTCTCAGTGGCTGGTTGTGTTTTTGTCTTTCATCTGTGCTGAAAATAAAAACAAACCAGTTAACATAGGAGACTTTTATTCTTAGGAGGGATAAAACCTTGTTTGACATCTTGGAAGTTGAATAACTGGTTTACAGTTCCCTATCCTGACTTGTGTTCTGTACTTGTTAAGACTGTCTCACTGTCCCTGCACTGTACAAACAATGTTGCTAATTGAAAGCAGCAGTTTATTTTCCAGGCATCTGTAATTACAGCATGTGCTAGGCAGAGGATGTGTAAGTGACCAGCTCCAAAGGAAAACTGTGGGAGCTGAGTCTCTAATGAGCTTCCCTAGAGAAACATTTCACACATGTTGTCACAACTCACTGCTGGGAGAAATAAGTACATCTTGTGTTACTCCATGGAGAAAGGGCTAGAAACGTGTGCCTGGTTTTTCTAGGCTTTGCCCCATATGCTTTTATCCTCTTTTTCATCCTGACTTATGTCCTCTTGCCTTAAGAAACTTGTAGCCACAGGATGAGTATTTCTCAGGCCTTTCTACGGAATCCTTGAATCTGAAGCTATTTTTAAGGGTCCTGAAACAACTGTATGCATTTGTTAAAAATTATGTATGTGTTATTTCTAAAACAACCAAAACAGAAATATAAGTTGTATGATGTTCTAATGGTATTTATAAGGAACAAAGAATTAAAAGACTTCTAAAATCAGCAATATACACATGATTAGAAGAAAATTATCACATGATAAGTTTGACACAGAAGAATAGTCTTCAGGTTTGGTAACTTTTTCTGAAGTTTTGAAAATAAACTCTTACTTAATTGATACTGCTAAACCTTCACCTTAATTGGAGATGGTAAATCTTACTTTGCATGCCACTTGTTACAAAAAAAAAAACTTGGAGGGTAGACATTTAGAAGGAATCTTCCTGCTTCATGTAGTTTTAGAGGGAGAATCCTATCAGGACTGTTCACATGAATTTTATATCACGTGCCATTAGATGGTATGGTGTTGTAGTCAGGTTAGCATTGCTGGCAGAAATCACCTGACCAAGAGCAGCTTGTGGGGAAAAAAATGTTCATTTTGGTTTACAGACTTGAAGGGAAGCTCCATGATGGCAGGAGGAAATGATGATGTGGGCAGAGGGTGGACATCACCTCCTTGCCAACATCAGCAACAACAGGAGACTATGCTAAACATTGGTGAGGGGAAACTGGCTCTAATATCCATAAGCCCACCCTCAACAATAAACTGACTCCAGGAGGCGTTAATGCCAAATCTCCATCAGCTAGGAACCTAGCATCAGAACACCTGAGTTTATGGGGGACAGCTGAGTCAAACCACATATGGGAGAAAATCCTTGTTGTGTAAGTCAGCAAGTAGCCTACCACTATTGTCACAAACCTTTCCCAAGAGGACCTCAGCCTCATTACTAAATTCACTCTGTTAAAAACATACTCATGTCTAAAGTGCAATGCTCCAGGTTTCTTAGGGTCTTTTTCTCTTCTTTTCCGTGCATTCGTAGTCCCAACAGACAGCTTACATTCCAGACAGCTGGTGTTTTTTCCTTTGTCTTCTCTGATGCTCTTGTTTGTATCTTCAGTGCCATTCTGTCTTACCTGTTTTGTTTTTTTTTTTTTTTGTTTTTTGTTTTTTGTCAATACCCATTAGAAATATGGCCCTGTTTCAGTAGTCATGAACCTTGTTCTCTCTTTTTTTCCCCACCAGGAACATCACTGTGGAGAATACTTCCTTGTTCCTGTGAGTTCTCATAGCTTCTGACAAATACAAGCATAGAAGCACTTGTACTGTTGGTGTGTGTTTTCCTCTTTTGCTCATGTAGTCTAAGGGACTTAACCCAATTGGGGACTCTATTGTGTAATGCTGATTGCAGGGAAAGAGCTTTGGCATAAGGTTTTGTGGATGTTTCTTCTTCACTTTTACTCCTTTTCTCCGCTCCCCCCCCCCCCGCCCCAGCAAAAGGGGTAATGTCCTAAATTGACATGGAGGAAGCACAGAAAAAACCTCTATATTTATACTTAGGGGTGAGATTTATTATATTCAAAATAGCTGTGTTGTCTTTACATCAAATTTGCTGCCATAGCAAGTGTTGGTTGACTGGTAGCGAGGGATTGGCACTCCTTACATACCTGCAGCTGATCTGCTTTGCCTTGCCCTCTTCTTCCATTTTGCTCCTGTTTACACTGTTGTGCCTTCACAGATGAACGGTGCTTTAGAGGTTGCGCTAGATGCTCAGAATGTCCACCTTCAACTTAATCCTGCAGTCGAATGTCTACCACTGAGCAATTTCCCCTCCTAGATCCATGTCTGTATGACCAGTTCTCTCCAGACAGTCATGGTTCCTGTTAACTGCCTGAGACTTATTTAAATTAGGTAGTATTTTGTTACGTAGATCATATCAAAATTTTACATAGAAGCAATCATATGTATGTTCAAGTTGTACTTGTTTTGTGTTTTAATAGAAGAATTTATCAAGCTAATGCAATCACTAGTTTTATAAAGTTTGGGAAGGCTTTTCACTGGTCCCCTCCCCGCTTAATCCTTTGTAGATTTTGGAGTGGTATAGTACATCCTCTCCACTTCTCTACTTCTTAGATGCCTTCTTTACCTGTGCCAACTCTTGTAGGGGTTTATACTAAACAACAGTGGTTTCCAACCTTGACTACTTATTTGAATATGGGAAGCTCAGGATAATATTTTCTGGAGTGTAGTCCTAGAGATTCAACTGGTCTGGAGCATATTTTACTTTATTTTACTTGTCTGCTTTGTGTGTGTGTGGGGGGGTGGTGTTTCAGAGGTAGGGGCTCACCCTAGCCCAGGCTGACCTGGAATTCACTAAGGAGTCTCAGGGTGGCCTCGAACTCACGGTGATCCTCCTACCTCTTCTCCCGAGTGCTGGGATTAAACACGTGCTACCACTCCCAGCTGCTTGTTTTTTCAATCCTAAAACATTTGAGCTTTTTGGGGGATGGGGAATTGATTGCTACAACCTTCGCAAAAAACCTGTGGTTTCATGTAGTATTCCTTTTTATACCGGCCTGTTTTGCAAATCGCCTTTTGCTTTTGCTAAGTGAATGCTTCCTGAAAGTTATAATTTTATAATTATAGCTTTTCATTGCTTGTATTATTTTGGTACATGGGGAGCTTCTGTGTAGATAGTAGTGGAATTAGGTTGGGTTTTGACTTCTACTTAATTATGATTTTTTTAAGCTTTAAGGTGATTCTAAGCTTTAAATTTTTTGCAACTATTTTGAATGAAAAACTATAACTCTTGATGAAGCTAAGTAACTTTTATCATAACTATGGAAGAAAAGTCTGCGAAGTCTGATGTGATTTGTAAAGTATATTAAATATATCACGGACTGGAAAGTTACTTATTTTTATTATTAAAGACTTGCTTGGCTTTACTATAGTGAAATCACTTGTTGTGTACTGTCAAGTTCAAGATATACACTGCAAACTTTACTTGGAAATTCTAGTTTTCTGATGAGGTTTTCATGCTTTTATGCTGAAGTATTTCCATGTGTGAACTGTTCTGATGTCCTGAGTATTGTGTAATTTGAAAGGCTTATTCATATTAAAAAAAGTAAGGATTTCTGCAAGTTTTGTTCTTCTTATAAGACTGTCATGATAGGAAGGTGCTAAACACCCATGTGGAAGAACAGTCCAGAGAGGAAACGGATTTGTACATTTCATGTGCCTTTTTTTTTTAACCAGGAAGTATTGCTCTCCTGGAATAAGGTCAGGACAGGTCTTTGATCAGTATCAGAGGAAGAGGGGAATCTATTTTCAAACTTTTTAAGAATTCAATTGTTTTTGAGAGCACAATATCTGTGTAGTATCGATCGTCAGGGTCCTGTAGTTAGTCAAAGGCTATCTCCTTTGACTCACCCCTTAGCGTGGTGTCATCCTCCTTCATGTGATAGATTGTTACAATCTCAGGCAGTGTAATTACACACTAGCCAAGTGGGTCATTTATTTCTTTACTTTCACCATTTACCAAAAATCTCCTTTATCTTTGGGAGCCAGATCTTTCTTTTGCAGTAAAAGCAAAATAATGACACATAAAACATTAGATGTAAGAGTGAAGCACCTTAAGATTATGAAGAGAGGAAGTTTTCAGAAATCAAACTGTTCTCTATTGTGTTACTAATACTATGGCAGATGTATGCAAAGCACTTGGATAGTGCCCAACAAATTGTAATAAATAGTAATAATAATGCCTAGCAAATTATAAACACACCCGTGTGACTTATCATTGTTATACCAATTGTAGAATGTAAATTTTAATATTTGGGGGAAATGAAATGCCTAGGTATTTTGTTTTGCTCTGTAATACCCAAAGTGTTTAAAGTAATTTCTTTCAAAATGTTAAAATACCTGAGCTTTTAAGAGTAATACTAGTACAGAGTTATGTAGGAATTCATTAAACCTCACTTGTGAACGCTATGTTAAACACACCAGAAATAATGATTTTGATCTTTAGGGAATGTTTTTGAGACTTAATTTTCTTCTGTAATTTGAGGGTCTTTTTTTTTTTTTACAGTAATTAGGTATATAGATTGTCTAACTTAACATGTTAACACCATATTAAAGGCTTTCACAAATAATTATCAAATCATATATTAATACAACTGTAATACTTAGAAGTTATTACTTAAAATCTTATGTTTGCCTATGTCATGTAGAAGCATTTTAATATTTTCATTTGTTATTATTTCAGTTTTACATATTTGTGATACTTTCATATATGTTCTTCCCAATAAGGTTAGTTACGTACTCACCTCCTGAAACTTCAGAAACTCATTTTTATAAACAACAGTAATGGTACATACGTTCTTACCTCTTGTGTACACTATGATATTTCAATATGAAGTTCTAATCTGTACAGGTCAAATTGAAGCAATTAGCATTCCCGTCACTGTGTCTTTACTTTGTTAGGAGCTTCAAGCTCCTTTCTACTCGTTATTCATAAAACACACAGTATTATTATTAACTGAATCCTCTGCTATAGAACACTAGTTACTTCTGTAGTTCAAGATGATCAGTTAATCACAAAGAAAATGTACACCACGTTCTCTCTTAAAGCACAGCCTGAATTTAAATATATTCTATCTTCAAAACAAAAACGCCTTTTTCTTTCATGGGTAGAGCCTGTCTTCTGGACTGCTGTCCAATATTTCTTGATTTTATTTGTTCGTGTTATTACATATTCCTTGACTTCTTTTTTCTGTGCTGAACCCTTCCTGTATTGAATGGCAAGAGTGAGAAGCCGGGCCTCTGGTTTGTTGTATTTGCATCTGGTGTGCTGTCTCAGTGCTGCATACAGAAGGCTCTGTTTCATTGGCTCTTAGGCCACCTATCTGCCACTTAACAGATTCTAATCATACTAACAGTTCCTAAATGGTAGAAACTTCTTCTATTTATAATATTTTCTCAGCATAGTATTATAAGGCCCATTTCTTTATTCAATACATTCTTTTTTTTCTTTTTTTTTAATTTATTTGAGAGAGAGGGAAAGAGAAAATGGGCACACCAGAGCCTTCAGCCACTGTAAATGAATTCCAGACACATGTGCCACCTTGTGCATCTGACTTACATGGGTTCTGGGGAATCGAACCTAAGTCCTTTGGCTTTGAAGGCAAGTACCTGAAGTGCTAAGCCATCTCTCCATCCCCCTCAATACATTCTTGTACCACTACCATTCCTCTGCAACACTTAGGCACAATAACTATCTAGTATCAAGTACAGACCAAAGTCTCTGCTTTCCCAGGCATTGCATTTAGTACATTGTCATGTTCAGTAAGCATTTAGTGATACTTACAATGATTTGAATGACTTGTGCATCAAAGGGAATTTTATCCTAAGCAATGGTGTGAGGTATTTTTGTGGACTATGTTATTCTCAGTAGGAGAGGTAACTAAGGAAGAGGAAACTGCCTATCAGGCAGGGAAGGATCAGGCAATTTAAGCCAACCCTGTGAGTACTGAATAAGTATGAGTGTTGCTCAGGAGAAGAAATGGTAGACTTTAAAGATTTTTTTTTGTAACCTCTATAAACAAAAACCAGTTGAGAAACCCCAGAACAATACAAAAACTCACAGACAGACACCGAAAATAAATCTTGTCTAGCAATGTAGAATTAGCTCCTGAGCAAAAGTGAGGTCACAAGGAAGGCACTTTGTGCTGTTCATCTCTCTGAAACGTACCTGAGACTGGCCGTGAGCTCCTGACCCACCTGCTTCTACCCTCCAAGTGCTGGAATGACTAGCCTGTGTCATCATGTCAGCCTTTGCTAATGCTGTTCATTGAAAGTCTAGACCTTTCACTTGGCTCTTGAATACAACAAAAATAATAAACGTAATGCCAAAAAGAAAGCTAAAAACATAACAGATATCAGAGGATAATGTATCTTAGCAGCAGTGACTGTTATCATAAGGATTAGTGTTGTAGATTACAAATGACACATATTGAAATTTTAGAATACTGAAAAAAAAATCAAGAAACTAATGTGTTTAAAAACAACATCTGGAGCCGGGCATGGTGGCGTATGTCTTTAATCCCAGCACTCACGGAGCACGGGTAGGTGGATCGCTGTGAGTTCAAGACCACCCTGAGACAACATAGTGAATTCCAGGTCAGCCTAGGCTAGAGTGAGTACCTACCTCAAAAACAAACAAACATCATCCAGGCTGGAGATACAGATGGCTTAGCAGTTAAGGTGCTTGTCTGCAAAGCCAAAGGACCCAGGTTTGCTTCCCCCGATCCATGTGAGCCAGATGTACAAGAATCTTGTTACATCCTGTATCTTACCTTTTAACCTCATCCTTTCAATATGAAGATCTTAAAAAGTAGTGTAGATTGCTGGGTATGGTGGTGTTCTCCTTTAATCCAAGCACTAGGGAGGCAGAAGTAGAAGGATTGCTGTGAGTTCAAGGCCAACCTGGGACCAGTCAGGCTAGAATGAGACCCTATCTTGAAAACACAAAAACAGACAAATAAAACCAGTAGTGTGTACAGAAGTATGGCAGAGGGAGGGTGTGGGGGTGATGGTTGTTAAGAAATCAATACCAAACCTTTGGAAGAGGCCAGTTTGTATCTCCCTCCCTCTTTCCCTCCCTCCCTTTTTCTCTCTGTGTGTCTTTTTGTCTTGAGTGGAGCAGATAGATAATAATTGCCTTATCAGTGGTGTGAAAAGATTACAAGTACTTTAGTTTATTTGAAATCTCCTCATAAGACTTTTTCTTCCTCTTTCCCTTCCCACCTTCTTTCTTTCTACTTCTTATGCACACATATTATAGAAAAATTAAAGGAAGATTTTGGGCTTATAGCTCAGTTGATGAGTACCCACGCATCAGTGCTTTATAAACTGGGTTTGGTAGCAACACTAGGCATGTAGAGGCGAGAGGACCAGGAGCTCATGGCACCCTAAGAACATAGGGAGTTAAATGCAACCTGGGGTTCATGGGATTCTGCTAAATAAACAAACAAGGGCTGCAGAGACAGTTATACCATTAAGACACTTGCTTCAAAAGCTGAAGGATCCAGGTTCCATTCCCCAGTACCCATGTAAAGCCAGATGCACAAAGTGGTGCATGGATCTGGAGTTCATTTGCAGCGATGCCTTGGTGCACTCACTCTCCTCTTTTGTGGACTTCTCTCTCTCTCAAGTAAATAAATAAAAAATAAGGGGCTGGAGAGATGGCTTAGCGGTTAAGCGCTTGCCTGTGAAGCCTAAGGACCCCGGTTCGAGGCTTGGTTCCCCAGGTCCCACGTTAGCCAGATGCACAAGGGGGCGCACGCGTCTGAGGTTCGTTTGCAGAGGCTGGAAGCCCTGGCATGCCCATTCTCTCTCTCCCTCTATCTTCTTTCTCTCTGTGTCTGTCACTCTCAAATAAATTAATTTAAAAAAATTAAAAAAAATTTTAAATTCCAGTTGTAAAGAAATATTAAACTTTTATTAATCATACTGTCACTAGTAATATGCTAGTATTCTCTAATCTAATAAAATTCACCAATGGAATCTTTTTTAGTTTTATTTTTATTAGACAAAGAGAAGGAGAGAATGGACATGACGGGGGCTCCAGCCATTGCAAATGAACTCCAGGTGTATGTACCAGCTTGTGCATCTGGCTTATGTGGGTCCTGAGGAATAGAACCTGGCTTCTTTGGCTTTGCAAGCAAGCGCCTCAACTGCAAAGCCATATCTCCACCCCTGGAATGCTCTTTACTGATGCATTTATTTGCATGTTTCACAAATACATTTATTTGAACATATTCTTTATATGTGCTGGGATACAATTATGATCTCATGTACCCATATAAAAATTGGAAAAGGATGGCAAGATGGCTTAGTGGGTAAGGCACTTGTGTTGGAAGCCCAAGAACCCAGGTTTGATTCCCCAGTACCCATGTAAGACACATACATGTTGTGGCATATACATCTGGAATTCGTTTGTATTGTCTAGAGGCCCTGGTGCACCCATTTCTTTCCTCTCTCTATTACAAATGAATAAATATAAATTTTTTTTTAAAATGAAAGAAGCTAAGGGTAAATCCCTTTGATCCTAAATTTGATATAAAAGTATCAATAGCATTCATAGTTCCAGTTTTGTCCACTGGGATAACATAGAAATAACAGATAGTCTGTAGCAATGAGTTCTCTTAAGTCTAGATAGTGTTCTTTAATATTCTTTGTCAGTGATGTGTGTGTGGTGGGTGGGTGGGTGGGGGTGAGTTAAGTGCTTTTAATTCCAGAAGTGGGCAAAGTTAGGGTAACTTTAATCAGTTAGACCAGAAATCCATGAGCTGCATAAGGTTCCTGGGATCATGTGGCTCAGTTCTGTGTCTGGGCATATAACTTAGTGAGAGTGTTCTTGCCTGGTAAGCATGAGATCCTGGGTACAATCCTCAGTACGTCCTCTTTCTCCAAAATAATTCCTGGGATCATATTTTTAAAAAGTTTTAGGGTCAGAACTGAAGAGACTCCAACTGGTCAAGTTGAGATGGTCTAAATTTTTAAACAGTAATAACTGCGGTAGATTGACATACTACAAATTATACTTATGTTTTATAAAATCATAATGATCATAAAAGAATCTATAGAACAATTTCTGGGGATTCTTAGAAAGTGCTTATAATTCTGAAAAATTATGATTAAATTGAATAGTCAGGCATTTATCTCATTTTCCTTATAACAACTGTAGTATGCATGAACACATTGAGATGTCAAAATTCCCCTTTTTTATTTTTATATTTTATTGCTCAAATGCTTCAAACTGTGGGAAATCTTTGACCTCTTTTTATTTTTATATGTTATTTGAGAAAGAGAGGGAGAGAGACCGACAGACAGACAGAGAATGGGTGCATCAAGGCCTCTAGCCACTGCAAACAAACTCCAGATGTGTGCACCACCATGTGCATCTGGCTTACGTGGGTAGTGGGGAATTGAACCTGTGTCCTTAGATTTCACAGGCAAGCATTTTAACTGTTAAGCCATCTGCCCAGCCCTAGGATTCTTTTAATTGAAGAATTATAGCTAATAGAATAATAGACATAAGATGACATTTGGGAATGATGGTGAAAGGCTAGTAAAATCTCTAGGCAGGCTGGAGAGATGACTTAGCGGTTAAGCGCTTGCCTGTGAAGCCTAAGGACCCGGGTTCGAGGCTCGATTCCCCAGGAACCATGTTAGCCAGATGCATAAGGGGGTGCACGTGTCTGGAGTTCGTTTGCAGTGGCTGGAGGACCTGGCGTGCCCATTCTCTCTCTCTCTGTCTCTTTCTCTCTCTGTCTGTCGCTCTCAAATAAATAAACAAAAAAAAAATAATAATTAAAAAAAAAAGAAAAAAAATGTCTAGGCAAAAGTTGAATTTCAGTTTCCTAATGAATGGATTGGGTCAACCGTACCTAATCCAGAGAGCAATACGCACAAAAGGGGAACAGACATGATATGTCCAGCCTCAGTTTGATCAAGTCTCAATATCTATATGGTGTGATAGTACCTACACATAGCTACTGAGCATTTGAAGTGTGGCTGGTCTAAAGGCAGTGTACTACTATCAGTGTAAAGGATACTAAGGATTTTTAATGAAATCTAAAGGATAGAAAAGAGATGAATACAATTCATTAATATTTTATACTGATGACTTTTGGATATACTAGTCTATTAAAATACATTATTAAAATCACTTTCACTTGTTTCCTTTTTAATGTGGCTTTAACAATAATTTTGAAATTGTGTGGCTTGTATTTTTATTTGACACTAATGTAGATCTAATAGCCAGTGTATAAGAAATATGGAAGAAAGAAAACATGCTAAATGATAGTGCAAGGGCATAACTAATAAAATCCTGAATGCAGAAAAATAATTTATGATATAAAAGCACTATCTGTAACAAACCAGATTCAAAAAAGATGAAAGAAATACTATGATACAGAAGAAACTGAAGACATTTCTCAAAAGGCATATTATATAGACCTTGTGTGCATCTGATTTAAGAAGAAGAGGGAAAGAGAGAAAAGAGATTATGAACATATATGAATGTATTAGGGCAATTGAATACTGATTAGGCTATTTGATCTCGTAAGGGATTTCCTCCTAGATTATATAGATATGGAAGCACTGTTGGTCCTGGTAGTGAGAGGGTCCTCAGTTGAAAGATGAGCCCCCCAGGCTCTGTTTTATGATATATTGTTTGTATATATGTATTTTTACTTTATACTGTCATATTTGGCCTCTTGAATTGTGTCTACAGTAAAATCATTTTGCTTGTATATGCATTCATGTATTCACTCCCAAATACTTGTCTTCTGGATATGGTGCTGTGGTAGTTACAAATAAGACAAATGTGATGAAAGTTTGCCAGGAGTTTCTGTTATACAATGAATAATTTCATATATAGTTGTTTAGCTCTTAGTTTAGAAGTTGGTTCAAAAACCAGAGAATTATATGCATGATAGTACCTAAAGTCCCAGACCTGAAACTAGGCTGCTCAAATTATTTACCAGATGTTTATGTTCATACATTAAAATATTTACTTCAATAAATATTTATGTCCTTTCCATTACTAGGTACTGTGATAGTTTTGAGGCTTAGGCCATACATAGAATCATTTCTTCTTGGAGTATTTCAGGTCTTCTGTGAAATGTCAGCAGGAGCTCATGCATGCTTTGTACCACATATGCTTTCCATTTAGTAAAATATTTAGTCACTATATCTTCTAGAATTTGTTATTTAGATATTTATTGATCCCATAGTAAAAGTACATACTAAGCATGCGCTTTACAGTACAATAATTAGCACATAATTTTCAACGTTTCAATGAATTTATCCCATAAAACTTAACAGGATTTTAATTGCAAGTAATAAGGATTGCCTGTTAATAGGCTGTAGATAATTAGCTGTTTGCATTCTCTTCCCACCAATTTTCTTAGTGTTCTGAACATCACTTAATTCATAACTTGATCTCATGAGGATTAGTTAATCCCATTTAGTCACAGTAATAATGGACATGATGCTTCTCTTTAGCTCTCTCCCAGAGTTCCAATGATTCTTTTGGAAAGATTACACCATTGATTAGTTTTATTTATTGTAAGTAGAAGTAGAGTATTTTTCTTAGTTGGTCCTTGACTGTAATGAAATACATCATGGTAAGTAGGACATTCTCAGCTGTTAATCTCAGCATTCCACCTTGTTTCACTTGGAGTAAAACATACCTATATTTGTAAATGTTTACTGTTTAGTGTAAATGTTCATTGAATATCTGGTAATCCATGTACTTTTATGTATGACTTAAGAACTATGTTTGAGTAAGGTGAAATTGCCATTTATAAAATGGATCTGTTGGCAGAGACTGCACAGAAGGCAGACAGCAGCGGCAGCGTTGTGTTTGAGAAAGAAGAGATACCTCAGTTGGGACAGTGAGAAAAGAATGGTGGTTTCAAGAAGGAGCAATGTCCAGTGCTATAAAGTGATCAGAATTAAAGAAAAGAGCCATAGATTTGGTCACCAACTTTTGGGTTATTTTTGAACTGTTTGGGTAGCAGACTTAATCTCTTGCAGTTTCAGTGTGACTTATACTTTTGATTACATATTTGATTATTGAGTCTAATAATCATTGAGCTTTAGGCTTTGGTAGGTACAGATTAAAAAGGAAAGGCATTAATAATAAGTATGGTACTGTATGGTAAACTACAATGAAAAGTGTAGATAGAGTATTTAGAACGGTAAGATGCCTTTAAAACTAATGACTAGTTACTCTGTTCAATCAGCTAAGGATGTGGTACTAGGGGTAGGACTGATTGACACTTGGATGAAGTTTTGAGTATAAAGAAGGCATTACGGTATTTTCATTGGACATAAAACTTTTTTTTATTTTAGGTTAATTCTTTTCTGGATTGAATTCCAGAAATATAATTGGTAATTTAAAGAACACAGGTATTTTAAGTATCTTGCTTATTTACTTATTTTTATTTAAGAGAGAGCGGGGGTTCCTTTGGCTTTACAAGGAAATGCCTTAACTGCTAAGCCATCTCTCCAGCCCAGAACACAAATGTATATGTGTGTGTGTGTGTGTGTGTGTGTGTGTGTGTATTTGTTTTGTTTTGTTTTTGTTTTTTGAGGCAGGGTCTCACTCTAGCTCAGGCTGACCTGGAATTCACTATGTAGTCTCAGTGTGGCCTTGAACTCTTGGTGATCCTCCTACCTCTGCCTCCTAAGTGCTGGGATTAAAGGTGTGTACCACCATACCTGGCCACAAATATTTTTAACAATACTTCACCCATAAATTGACATACTTTGCAATGGATGGATGATGCTTCTGTAACTGTTTTTATTGTACTGGTTAAAAAAATATATAAGCCCGCCCACCATTACAAAAGTCTTGATTTTACTAAAACATTAATTTTACTGATTGTATTAATGGAGGAAAATTTCTAGTGTTACTGGATTATGTTCTGTGTTTTTTTTGTTGTGGTTGTTTTTTTGAGGTAGGGTTTCCACTCTAGCCCAGGCTGACCTGGAATTCACTATGAAGTCTCAGGGTAGCCTTGAATTTATGTCGATCCTCCTACCTCTGCCTCCAAAGTGCTGGGATTAAAAGCATGTGCCACCACACCTAGCTTCTTTGCTTTCTAATTTAATTAATTAATTAATTTATGAGAGAATGAGAATGAGTGTGCCAGGGCCTCCAGCCACTGCATATAAACTCCAGGCACATGTGCCATCTTGTATATATGGCTTACATGGGTACTCGTAATTGAACCTGGAGCCTTAAGCTTCACAGGCAAGTGCCTTAACTGCTAAGCCATCTCTCCAGCTTGTCTTCTGTTTTCTTAATTATTTCTGCCTATGTTTTGGATACTTATACAGTGAATATTCTAACCTAGTTGGCAAATAGTCATTTCCAAAATCTAATAATTCTATCTTTTGCTTTAAAAAAGTCATACTCTATTACTGCATTAGAATTTGCACAATATCTCCATTGAAAGTTTGTTTGGTACTGGTCTCAGTTCTTGGTTTAGCAGCACAGAAAGCAACAATCCTACCTGTAATACTCAGGATTCACACAATCTTGTCATCAGGGTGGGGTGACCTTACTACAATGTAGATTCCCATAGATGGGCTGTTTTGCTTTCTAATTTGGACCAAATGTTTAAGAGGTCATATAGATTCCGGAGAGATGGCTCAGCGGTTCAGGCCCTTGCCTCCACAGCCTAACAACCCAGGTTCAATTCTCCCGTACCCAAATCAATCCCGATACCCAAAATGGCGCACACATCTGGAGTTCATTTGCAACAGCTGGAGGCCCTTTCTCTCTGTTACTGTTCTATCTCTGCCTGCTTATAAATAAATAACAAACATTAAATAGAAAGACACATACTTGTGTTTAGCAAAAGCTAATTTCTAAGCATTCAGTGTTTGATAATATTTAATGTGGCTTTTCTTTGTTAGAGTAAACATACTCTTAAGTCATGAGCTTAAAAAATAAATCAGAGCTGGAGAGATAGCTTAGTGGCTAAGGCATTTACCTGCCAAGCCTAAGGATTTATGTTTGATTCTCCAAGTCCCATGTAATCCAGAGGGGCAAGGTGATGCAACCATGCAAGGTTGCACATGCACACTAGGTGGCGCATGTATCTGTTGTTCGATTACTGTGGTTGGAGGCCCTGGACTTCCAATTCTCTCTCTCTCTGTCTCTCTGTCTCTGTCTCTGTCTCTGTCTCTCTCTCTCTCTCTCTCTCTCACACACACACACACACACACTCAAACCAGGCATGATGATGTTACAAGCCTTTAATAACAGTATTTGGAAGGTGCAAGAGGGAGAATCAGAAGTTCAAGGTCAGCCTGAATTATGAGACTCTCTCTCAAAAGAACCAAAGAAAAGCAAATGATGAACTTAATAATCATAATAAAACTTTGCCACTGTTGGGCCTTTTAGTTCCTCAGTATTTTTGATAAAAATTTATAAGAATTATGATTACATCCATGAATATTCACCATAACACATCATTTTCAATAATATATAACTGTTTCAAATACTTTCAGCATAGTACCCCTAATGAGTATCTCAGTGACTAATCACAGATGTTTAAGTATCTTAGAGTTTCACAAGCTCTGTAAATTGTCTACTTGGTCTTCTTTATCTTCCATTCACAAGTTTTACCATCATCATTTATAACATCGTAGCATGTTCTGTTACAGGTGGTACTAAATTGCAGTTTTGTCAACTTTGAAAAAAATTCTTTATGATTCTTTCATTCATAACACTCATTAACTTCAAAGTCATCTTTGACTGTCTGTGTAACAGCCACTACAAGGTAGTATAGGCAACATCTTAACTCATCAAAAGCCCAGGAAAGAACCGGGCATGGTGGCACACACCTTTAATCCTAGCACCTGGGAGGCAGAGGTAGGAGGATCGCCATGAGTTTGAGACCACCCTGAGACTACATAATGAGTTTGGCCCTACCTTGGAAAACCAAAAAACAAACAAACAAACAAACACCCCAAAAAACAATAAAAGTCCAGGAAAGAAACTGAAATTATTTGTCTTGTTAAATTTTCTGTTGGTTTTATTTCCCATGTTCTCAGCTGTTGAACATTTGGCCTTAGAGAAAAGTGATAATTTTCTCATAGGCGTTTGTTTCCTGTAGACACACTTCTTTGCCTCTGTAATCTAACTCAGTTTAATTAACTGAGCATCTGCAAATGATGTGCCAGCTTTTGCTAATGAGTGAGTCACTCAGAAATTTACTTTGATTGAAGTTTTATTTTAATTTTCATGAGAATATTCCTTTGAAGTAATTTGTTTTCTTCCTTTTTTTATCCTCTCCCTCTTTATTGGTATTCAAAATCAACTACAGTTTCACAGATGTCCACTTGGTTATATCTCCATTCTTAAAAAAAATGGTTTTAAATATTCTAGTTTTTCTGACTATCTCATCCCTTTTTTATTAATATAATGACTGATTTTTTTTTTTTTTGGTCAAATGGTTATATATTTTGTTCTTGATGTTTCTGCTGTTGGATAATTGCATAGTAAACAAAATACTTAGATTTAAAAAATGGCTCAGTGGAAGAGAGCTTAATTAGCATTCATGACACCCCAAAAGAGCCTCACTAATATCAAAAGAAAAACAAAATGAATCAATAGGAAAAAAACTACCCAGAATAGCACTAGATATATAACTCCATGGTAGAGCACTTTCCCAGAGGTATGAGGCTCTAGGTTTAGTCCCTTGCACCTGAAAACTTCAGACAACCAAACCTAACCTCCCCCAAAAAACAATAAAGAGAAATAAAGAAAAAGATCAACTTAGTTCTAATATTCTAAAATGAAATAATCTAGACTTTACTGTGCCCACAAAAGCAAGAAATTGTTTTCCTTTTTATTTCTTGCCTTGTCTTTTCCCATTTTCTGATAATGGGTATAAAGTAGTTACAGTAGTACAAACAGTGTTATCGTCCCTCTCCTGGGGTCTGCAGGGTGCTGAGCTTCAGTGTGGAGTGAGGAGAATGTCACAGGTACTGTAGTCATGGGAAGTAGCCTGTCTATGCCCATTAACCTTTATTTGACATAAATTTCATATTATCTTCGCCTATTAAGAAATATTGTTCTTTTGTGTATGTGAGTTAGTATGTGTGTGTGTCAGAGAGAGAGAGAGAGAGAGAGAGAGAGAGAGAGAGAGAGAGAGAGAGAGAGAGAGAGAGAGAGAGAGAAAATAGTGGCATGCCTGGGCCTCCAAGCCACTGCATTTGAACTCCAGATGTATGTGCCATCTTGTGCGCACGTACAACCTTTCATGCTTGCGTCACCTTGTACATATGGCTTACATGGGATCTGATGAGTTGAAAATGGGTCCTTTGACTTTGCAGGCATGTGCCTTAGTTGCTAAGCCATCTCTCCAACCCCATGTTTGTTTGTTTTTTTTTTTTTAGTTATTCAAAAATTTAAAATTACTTTTATCTTACAGCTATGCAAAAATTGTACTAGTTTTCATTTTAGTTTCCTAATCTCCTCAGCGCCACTTTTTTCTCTTTATTTCCATACAATTATATGTTATATGTAAACTAATATTATTCTTTTGAGGCAGGGTCTCTCGGTGTAGCCCAGACTGGCCTTAAAGTCATGATCTTCCTGCCGCATCCTTCTGAATGCTAGGTATATAGACATGTATCTCAAGCACAGCTTCAGCCATCGGAACTGTAGGAAGGTGTGAAGCGCTGAGTGACGCAGCACTAGATCCCTTTGCTCTCCCTCGACCTGTGAAGTGCCGCCCCCGTGCACTAAGCATGCTCTCATCTTTTTTTTTTTTTTCTGTTATCTGACAAAGTCAATTTTAATCCAAAACTAATCCAAAGACATCAAGACCAGTACATATTAACAACCAGGACAAGTCATCAAAAAGATAAAATAATTACAGAGGGGATAGATGGCTCAGTGGTTAAGACACTTGTATGCAATGCCTAACAACCCAGGTTTGATTCCCCGGTACCCATGTGAAGCCAGATGCACAAAGTGGCACATGTGTCTAGAGTTCATTTGCAGAGGCTGGAGGCCCTGGCACACCCATTCTCTCTGTCTCTCTCCTATCTCTGCTTGCAAATAAATAAATTAAATATAATAATTATAGATATTTACTCACCAAAAGTTGGAGGTCCCAATTTCGTACAACACAGTTGAGATAGATCCCAATAAGATAATAATGAAAAATTTATGTTTTTTCTTTTTTTCCCTTGGTTTTTTTGAGGTAGAATCTCAGTCTAGCCCAGGCTAACCTGGAATTCACTAAGTAGTCCCAGGCTGGCCCCAAACTCACTGCAATTTTCCTATCTGATTGACTCTGAGCACCAGCAATAAAGGCATGTGCCACCACACCCAGCTCTTCTTTTCCTTTTTTTTTTTTTAATTTATTTATTTGAGAACGACAGACACAGAGAGAAAGACAGATAGAGGGAGAGAGAGAGAATGGGCGCGCCAGGGCTTCCAGCCTCTGCAAACGAACTCCAGACGCGTGCGCCCCCTTGTGCATCTGGCTAACGTGGGACCTGGGGAACCGAGCCTCGAACCAGGGTCCTTTGACTTCATAGGCAAGCACTTAACTGCGAGGCCATCTCTCCAGCCCTCCTTTTTTTTTAAATTTTATTTATTATTTGCAAGCAGAGAGAGAATGCACGCACATATGGGCATGCCTGAGCCTTTGCCTCTGTAAACAAACTGTAGACGTATGCAACACTTTGTGCATCAAGCTTGACAGGAGGATTCTAGGTAACAAACCCAAGCCAAGCGTGCTCTCATCTTTGAGCTTTGTGAATGTCATGCCTGGGACATTTTATTTTATTTTTTATTTATTTGACAGAGAAAGAGGGAGAGAGAGAGAAAATGGGCACGCCAGGGCCTCCAGGCACTATAAACGAACTCCAGACACGTGTGCCCCATGTGCATCTGGCTAACATGGAACTGAACCTGGGTCCTTTGGCTTTGCAGGCAAATGCCTTAACTGCTAAGACATCTCTCCAGCCTGCCTGGGACATTTTAACCAAGATATTCCCAGTGCTCCTTTCATCTGCACTTCATCCAGGGATTCTAGGGCTTTTCTCATTCCTCTCTGGCCACCCTCCACAAGTCAGGCTTTTCTTCCTACCCATTTGCTTCATTGACAGCCTGACATTGCTAGCATTATTTCTCTGCATCATACTTTTTTAAGGTGTGTATGTGTGGTGGCATACAGTGTATGCGTGTGTGTGCATGCAGTTATGTGTCCCATATTGCATGCAGGTGAAGGTCAGCGGAGAACATTGGGAAGCCTTCTCTTATTGCTCATTTGTGTATTTATTTTCTTGACACGGAATCTTTCCTTCAACCTAGAGCTGCTGTTTGGTAGTGAGTCCCACTAGTCTCTGCCCCTTGTGGACTAAGGTTATAAGAGGGTGTGGTCATGCCAAGCTTTATTTTATTTATTTATTTAATTATCTTATGGTTTTTTGAGGTAGGGTCTCACTCTGGCTCAGGCAGACCTGGAATTCACTATGTAGTCTCATGGTGGCCTTGAACTCATGGTGATCCTCCTACCCCTGCCTCCTGAGTGCTGGGATTAAAGGTGTGTGCCACCATGCCCGGCATTCCTCTCTTTATGTGTATTTTAGGTAGTCAAAGTCAGTGGTCTCTAGCTCCAGACTCCCCCATGCTTCAGCAGCAAGTGTCCTTCAACTTACTTATTAATGACTTTATTGAATATTACTTTTTGCTTTGATTGTGTGTTCCTTTGTTTAATTTACTGGTATATTTACACTGTTTAGCATACGATCAAATGTTAATTACAAGAGCAAATCAATGAGCTCGCTAAGGGTTTGTAGTTTTCTTAAGTAGAATGCTTCTTCAGGGCAGGTCTGTTTTCTCTTCATTTGTATGTGTACTACCCTAAAATGGAACATTTCAGATTGACATTGCTTTTTAAAAACTTTTCATGTTCTATAAAGAGTTGATAGCTGGATTATATGGACCTTACAATTTCTTCTTAAGTCATTCTGTGGACACAATTATTCTGTAGATCAAATGACAAATACAGTCCCCATAAAAATCATCAATACATTAGTTGAGAATATGTCATGTTAAAGTTATATTTCAGGGCTGGAGAGATGGCTTAGTGGTTAAGGTACTTGCCTTCAAAGCCAAAGGACTCAGGTTCACTTCTCCAGGACCCATGTAAGCCAGATGCACAAAGTGGCACATACATCTGGAGTTTGTTTGCAGTGGCTGGAGGCCCTGGCATGGCCAGTTTTTCTCTCTCTATCTGGCTCTTTCTCTCTCTCTCAAGCAAATAAATACATAAAAATAAAATATTTAGTTGGGCATGGTGGCACACACCTTTAATCTCAGCACTAGGGAAGCAGAGGTAGGAGGATAGCCATGAGTTCAAGGCCACCCTGAGACTACATAGTGAATACCAGGTCAGTCTGGGCTAGAATGAGACCCTGCCTCAAAAAAAGAAAAAAAATATTAATTAATTAATTAAAAGGCTGTATTTCAGTAACATTAAAGATAGAACTTATTTTTATTTAAAAAATCTTTTTAGAGAAAGAGAATGGGCACTCCTGAGCCACTAGCCAATCAATGCAAAAGAACTCCTGATGCATGTGTTGCCATGTGCATTTGGCTTAGGTGGGTCCTGGTGAAGTGAACCTGGGTCCTTTGGCTTCCCAGGCAAGCACCTTAGCTGCTAAGCCATCTCTGTACCCCAAGAACATATTTTTGGATTTCATTGCTTTTAAATCAAAACATCCTTACTTTGAGGGTCTTTTGGTTTAACTTGTGATTATAAGTACTTTGTACTATGTAGGATGTCTGCTTCAATGTGATAGTGAAATTTTATTTGAATCATTTAAATTAAAAACATTAACTTTGAGTTCTCTATTCCTTAACTAATGGAAGTCAAGTTAAGCAACATCTTTTCTTAGTATAAGTAGAATAAAATGGGAAAATCAAGGGAATTAATATTTTCTTTGAATTTTTCTTATTTATGTTGTTGTGTTTCACCCAACCCTTTACTTTGTGACATTCGTTCATTGTAGATTTAACTTAGAGATTTGACTGTCTAGTATTTTAAATATAATATTAATTTATGGAAATACACATGTTATTTTCTTTCATTGAAGGGAAAGTAACAACTCTTGAAACTGATCTTTTTCTTCTATCTTTGATTGATGGCCCTATGGTTTATACCTCCCTTCCCAGTTCCCTAACTCCTTTGCATGTAAAAATACTATGAATAAACACCAGACCAAATCAAATAATAATACATAATAAGCTACAACTTGAGATGCATGAGATGTTACATATAAATATATTCTTGTTGAATTGTTTGTTGGTGACTCTTGGTTCCAAAATGAGATTTTCTAATTTATGGTTAGCATACTTCACCAATCAAAATGTCTAAAGCTATTTTTATTTTTATTT
The DNA here is from genome assembly GCF_020740685.1 of Jaculus jaculus. Classification (NCBI taxonomy): domain Eukaryota; kingdom Metazoa; phylum Chordata; class Mammalia; order Rodentia; family Dipodidae; genus Jaculus; species Jaculus jaculus. The sequence continues at coordinate 97,897,159 of NC_059113.1, read as the reverse complement.
TATTTTATTTTTTTAATTTATTTATTTATTTATTTGAGAGTGACAGACAGAGAGAGAAAGAGGCAGAAAGAGAGAGAGGGGAGTGGGCACGCCAGGGCTTCTAGCCTCTGCAAACGAACTCCAGACGCATGCGCCCCCTTGTGCATCTGGCTAACGTGGGTCCTGGGGAATCGAGCCTTGAACTGGGGTCCTTAGACTTCACAGGCAAGCGCTCAACCGCTATGCCATCTCTCCAGCCCGTAAAGCTATTTTTAAATTTTTTTTTTTTTTTTTTTATAAATTTTTTATTTATTTATTTGAGAGAGACAGACACAGAGAGAAAGACAGGTAGAGGGAGAGAGAGAATGGGCGCGCCAGGGCTTCCAGCCTCTGCAAACGAACTCCAGACGCGTGCGCCCCCTTGTGCATCTGGCTAACGTGGGACCTGGGGAACCGAGCCTCGAACCGGGGTCCTTAGGCTTCACAGGCAAGCGCTTAAATGCTAAGCCATCTCTCCAGCCCCTATTTTTAAATTTAAACAGTGCAATGAATATAATTTGTTCTAGTATAATAAAATGCTGTCAATTAAATTTGACTTAAAACTTTAAACCATGGTAATGAATGAAGTTTATATAGGAAATACCATCTATCGTATAATGAGATAAACACTTTTCTAGCCTTTATTTATCAGAGTCAGTAATAGTCTAATGCTTCACTTAACCCTGTAATTTCAAAATGATCAGCTTGATCTAATAAATTATACAAGTGTACATTTTGACCTCATAACCCTTTAGAATTTGCTTAAATTGACTCTAGTATTTGTCACATTAGAACATACTCACTGTAACCAACTTTAGCTTCATGTGAAACCAGATCTTAAAGAGCTAGAACTTAAACATCTTTTTGTTGAAAATGAAAAGAAGGAAGGTAGTCAAATGAATATCTGCTTGAAAATTTATTCTCCTGCTTTTGTAAAAGGTACAGATTCTATTTCAATAACAAAATGAACAGCAAGAGTTGCTAGTTATTTCTATCCTCAAAATTTTTGTCCATGTATGGTGGCACATGCCTTGAATCCCAGCACTTAGGAGGCTGAGGTAGGAGGATCACTGCCAGCCTGAGACTAATTCCAGGTTAGCCTGGGCTAGAGCAAGACCCCACCTGAAAAAAAAAAAAAAGAAAGAAAGAAAGAAAGAAAAAGGAAAAGAAAAAAAAACTTCAGCAGTGGAGAAGTTCCATGTTCCTGATAGAGTCAGTGAGAACCTTATGTATACTTTTTCTGTTCATATATACTATTGGTAAAGTTTATAATATACTTTAAGGGCATATAATATCCTTACCATTGTTGATTAAAAGGCACTGTCTTGAAAATGGGTAGAAAATCATGTCTGATCTGAGATATGACTGCCTCCCAACATGTGCTATATAGTTTCATCTCTATTACTTAGGGTGAATAATAGATTAATAGTAAAAAATAATGCAGTAGATCTGTTATCACAATATGCTATAATAATAGTTATTTAAAATAAAGAATTTTTAGTTCTAGCAATTATTCACTTAATATTCATAGACTATGGGCAATGGAAGTTGTTTCTTGTATATTTGTATATAACAAACTAGAATTATGTGCTATAAGAGATAGATATTTGTAGCTATTGTTTATTAATCCAGAAAAAAGAAGAATGTGACTAGTTAAAATATATCTACAAATATTATGAAGCATGGTAAAAATTATTTGAGGACATACAAACTTATTGTTCCTTAAGGTTCTTGTGGCTTGCTGGGAATACCAAACTTATAATTCACTGAAACAAGTATAAAAGAGTCTCAAGGTATACTTTCAGATCCTTATGAAACAGGTTCTGGATGTGGGTAAGAACTAGAGTATGTGGATGTCACACCCCATGTGTATGCCAGACAGACAGAAGGTGAACAGAGGAATGATGCTAGAAAGTTGTGTCAGAATAGGGAGTAGCTGTGCATCGCACTACCAGATGAAAGCTTTGACAATGCCAAGAGCCAAAGCAGGCTTCAAGTTTATGAGGTAGGCAGTAATTGTGGACAAATCTAGAAACAGGTAAAAAGCAAGCAGAAGAGATCCAAAGTGCCATGATAGAGCATTTAGACTTTTTCAGAAGAATAGGAATTCAAAGAAATACAGCTCTTATTTACATTATGTTTAAAGTAAAATGGCAACATTTCTTGATAGTAATAAATTATTTGGGAGGGGAGTTTGACATGATGGCGACTGGTTGAGAAGCTTTCTAAAGGACTATGCTGGAAGCACTGGGGCTTTAACTGTGGCAGTGCCGGTGTATTGCATGGAGCTAGATGTTGGAAGTGGTGTTTCTTAATCCTCTAAATGTATCTGTGTCTTCACCTCAGTAATATCATCCTCCCTATGTATGAATCTCATTTTCTAGTAATTATAGGAGAGTAATATGAATCATGCTGCAACTGTAAGGAAATTAAATATAGTAAGTTAAAGTGTGTAATATGTATTTAAATTTTCCAGTAAGAACTCTAAATTTCCATGCTAAAAGAAACAAAGAAGCAGTTGATGCAGTGTTTATTTGAGTCACTTTTAATGTGACTCTAGAAGTGACTGAGGTATGTTATATGATCTATGTTGCATAAGAATGTATATAGGATTTTTTTTTTTTTTTTTTTTTGCTGTGTGGTAAGCAACTATTTGTAAGGTACTGAACAAATAAATATTCACTTTTGTTTTAATGTTTACATAGTCATTAAATTTTTGTGGACAAAAGTAACATTATACAAGGCATAAGCTCAACCCTCACTTGCTGTTTTTCTTCATATTTTATTTATTTATTTATTTATGAGATAGAGAGAAAGAGGCTGAAAGAAAGAATGGTTATGCCAGGCCCTCTAGCCATAGCAAGCAAACTCCAGACACGTGTCACCTTGTTCATGTGGGTTACATGAGTACTGGGGAATTGAACCTGGGTCCTTAGGCTTTGTAGGCAAGTGCCTTAACCGCTAAGCCATCTCCCCATCCCACATTTGATGTTTTCACTGATAACGATTACAGCATTTTGAGGTCATATAGGACTTGGGGCTGTTACTATTCTAAGACTGTGTTTGTAAGATTTCTAGTGTCCCCTTCTCCCCTTCTTAAGAATAGATTACAGTAGCACTCTCAGTCTTTGTGACTTTCTCAAATCCTTAGAGATTCCATAGTGTTTTCTGGGGTAGTTCTGAACTAGTAGAGACCCACTGATAGGTGATAGAAAAACAATGAATTTTAAGTATCTGAATGTGGGTCTCTTGCTATCCAACTCTTTCTTGTATAACCATTAGTATTCTTTGTTTTTTTCCCCTTTTTGCTTGTGTATGTTTCTGTAGTGCATGCACGTGTTTACATGGGATCATATGTGTGGGCATACTTGTGTGTGGATGTGCATGCACGTGCATGTGTGTGGAGGCCACAGATGAGCATTGGCTATCTTCCTCATTTGCTCCTGACCTTATGTTTTGAGACAAAACTGAACTTGGAGCTCACTGTCAGCTTGACTACATAGTCAGCAAGTCCTCTGTCTCTGCCTCCTTAGTTCTGAGATAACAGATGTGTTCTGCCATGTCTCACTTTTGTATAGAAACTAGGATTTGGACTCAGCTTCTCCTACTTGCACGACAAGCACTTTACTCACTGAGCTCTCCCTAGCTTCCTTTTGTACTCTTTGACCTTCTCTGTTTTATCATCTAGAAAATAGCACCTTATTAAAAGTAAACAATTAGGTTTCTCACAATCATGAATTCAAACTATTTTTAAAATATCAGCAAACCAACTATAATAGCATATAAGATGATTATATAGATGATGAATTAAAAAGGACAACATAGTATTAGTAAGCAGCCTATGTTAGGAATGCAAGATTAGTTCAACATTTTAAAATCAGGGCCTGGAGGGATGGCTTAGTGGTTAAGGCATTTGCCTGCAAAGCCAAAGGACCCAAGTTTGTTTCCCTAGGACCCATGTTAGCTAGATGCACAAGGGGGTACATGTGTCTGGAGTTCATTTACAGTGGCTAGAGGCCCTGGCGTGCCCATTCTCTCTCTGTGTGTCAAATAAATTAATAAAAATAAAATATTTAAAATCAGTTAATATGCTAGGGGTGGTGACACACAGTTTTAATCTCGGCACTTAGGCAGCAGAGGTAGGAGGCTTGTAGCAAGTTTCAGGCCACCCTGAGACTATATAGTAAGTCCAGGTCAGCCTGGGCTAGAGCAAGACCCTACCTCGAAAAACAAAAATGTAAATAATAATAATATATAAAAATCAGTTAATATAAAAGGCATATGCAGTGGTTCACATCTGTGGTGCCTGCTTCCATGAAGACCAAGGGAAGAACATCTTCTGAGTCCAGAAGTTTTAAAAAATATTTTCTGAGAGAGAGAGAGAGAGAGAGAGGGAAGGAGGGAGGGAGGGAAAGAATGGGCACACCAGGGCCTTCAACCACTGTGAACAAACTCCAGATGCCTTGCTATGTGGGACCTGGGGATTCAAAAATTTACTTATTTATGAGATAAGAAGAGGCAGAAAGAAAGAGAGCCAGAGCAGGCACATGTCAAGGACTCCAGCCACTGCAAATGAACTCCAGATGCATGTACCAGTTTGTGCATCTTGCTTACATGGGTCCTGGGAATGAAACCTGGGTCCTTAGGCTTTGCAGGTAAGTACCTTAACCACTAAGCCATCTCTCCAGCCCCAGAATTTTTGTTAACTAGTTCTATTTATGTATTTATAAGCAGAGAGGGAGAGATACAGAGAGAAAGGGAATGAATGGACATACCAAGGCCTTTTACTGCTGCAAAGGAGCTCCAGACACATGTGTTACTTTCTGCTCATGGCTTTACATGGGACTAGAGAATCAAATCCATGTTGGCAGGCTTTGTAAACAAGGTCTTTTAACCACTGAGCCATCTTCCCAGCCCTAAGTCCAGAAGTTTTGAACCAACTGGGCAACATACTGAGACCTGGGCAAAAATCAAACAGACAAAAACCCCCAGAAAAACAATGTAGTATGTCAGTAAAAGAAATTACACAGGTATTTGATTATATCAAAAGATGCTAAAGATACATTTGACAAAATCTATTTATAAAACCTATGAGGAAATTAGAATTAGAAATTTTCTTCCTTAAACTGATAAAATGTGTATATGAAAAATGTTAAACAGGGCTGAGGAAATGGCTTAGTGGCTAAGGCTTTTGCCTGCAAAGTGTAAGGACCCCGGTTCGATTTCCCAGGACCCATGTAAACCAGGTGCCCAAGGGGGCATGTGCGCCTGGAGTTCCTTTTCAGTGGCTAGAGGCATTGGCGTGCTTATTCTTTCTCTCTATCTGCCTGTTTCACTCTCTCTTTCAAATAAATAAGCAAATAAATAAATAAGGTGTTAATCAGACATGAAATTTCATGGTGAAAGACTAAATGTATTCCCCTAAGATTGAGATAAAGTCAGAGTTGTACTTTGTTGCTACTTTTATTAAATACTGTGCTAGAAGTTCTTTCCACTTCAGTAAACCGAGAGGAAGAAATTAAAAACAAAGGGATTGAAGAGAAAGAAATAAGAAGCTGTCATTATTGGTATACAGTGATTTCTCATTTATTTACATATTTTAATTTGTTCATTTAATTAATTTGGTCTTTAATTTTTGTTTATTTTTATTTTATACATGTCCATGTATGTGCTTGTTTTTGCATTATATGTGTATGGGTGTGTATATGCCATATATGTCCATGGAAGTCAAAGACGAATCACTGTATCACTCTGTTTTAGACGAAGTGTCTCTTTGTTTTTCTGCTGACTGTGCCAGACTAGCTGGCCCGTGAGCTTTGGGATTCTCCTGACTAGGCCTCCCATTGCTGTTGGTGTGTTGGAATTACAAGTGTGTGCTCCACTGTCTCAGGCTTTACATGAATGCTGGGAATTAAAACTCAAGTAGTCATGTTTATGCAGCAAGTTTTAACCACTGATGTGTCTCCCCAGACCTTTAATATTTTTTTGGAGTCACGATTTTACTATATAGCTGAAGGCTGTCTCCAACCTAAGATTCTCTTGTATTAGCTCCGCCTCCAGCAAAGTGCATGAGGGTATATGTGAGGCATGATGCCAGGCTTGTCCTTATGTTTCGTGTATGTATATAGTGTAGGGATTGAGCCAAGGCCTTCACACATGCTAGGCAAGCACTCTACCTCTGACCTAAGTCCCTTGTTCCAACAGTATGATCCTCAATGCAGGAAACTTTTAAGAATTCTGTATGACTGTAACTTACACAAGAACTAGTAATCATTTCAGCAAGGCCAAAGAATGAAATTGTTATGCAGAACACCAGTTGTATTGCCATATACTAGCAATATGCATAACCAAATAGAATCATAAAAGCAACCTTATCCACTGTAATGACAAAATAAAATACTTTTGGATTAATCTAATAACTGTAATGCCAGTACATAAACTATAAAGCATTGCTAAGAAAAATTGATGGGATTTAAATTCTCAATAGAAGGAATATTATAATTCAGCATTGTGTTGAATACTAATAACTCCCCAAACCAATCTGCAAATTCCCTGTGTACTCTGAGACTCTAGTCATTTCCACAGGGGCTTGTTAGGTTGATCCTTACAAGTATGTGGAGTTACAAAGACATGAGCAGAGTTGTAATAATCTCCTGCCTTTAACAAACCATTCCAAGGTTGGGCAGGTTAGAGCAACACATTCTAGTTGATGTTGATTGTGTGACAAACTTGGGTGTGTTGTATGTATGTATGTTGTATGTATGCTCGGGCCGACTACCTTTCATTAGTCTGAAGTCAAGAAGTCACCAGAGAGGGTGACATCTCTTCAGTGACTTCACACGGTTTGTTCTCACATGTGGTCACGTCTATCATGCTGGCATGTGCTCCTATGCAGGCTCTTCCATAGATGGCTTCAGTTCTTTGCCAGAGGAGCTCTGCAGCCTGGCGGCTCCCTGGCTTCATGAAGACTGGCTGAGAGGGTGCATCAGCTAGCAAGTCAAAATCCTTGTGACCTGGTCTTGAAGTTACAGCCTCTCAATATTGCCATATTCCCTTGGTCATGGGCAAGTTACGCAAGGAGGCAGAAAACATGAAGCAGCCATGCCAGGCTGTCTGCCATAACAGCTGGTGGCACAGGGATGAGAAAGAACAATGGGAGTACAGACCCGAAGTTCCTGGCTTTGAAACTCAGACAGCATGAAGCGTGGCACTTAAAGGAAAACACAATTTATGAAAGTTTTTAAAAAAGCACATGCTAGCACAGAACATTTACACATTACCTATTTGCAAAAGCACCTGCATTAAGAATATGTAAAGAACTCTTACAACAAGGTAACACTATTTAACCTAAGGCAACTCAATAAAAAACGAGAAAAAGACTTAAAGGGAAAACTCCACCCAAGCTATATCTATTCCTACTAAAGATAAGAGAAAATTCTTGGGCTGGAGAGATGGCTTAGCTATTAAGGCACTTGCCTGCAAAACCAAAGGACCCAGGTTCAATTCCCTAGGACCCATGTAAGATAGATGTACAAGGGGCCACATGCATCTGGAGTTTGTTTGTAGTCCCTTGAGGCCCTAGTGTACCCATTCTCTCTCCTGCCTGTTTCTCTCTCTCTTAAATAAATAGATAAGATAAAATACTTTTAAAAAGTGATAAGAGAAAATTCTCAATGTAAGTAGTATTAGAAAAATGAAAATAAGAAACGGTTGCATATTTCCAAGAGCGGACACAAACTAAGGGTTACCTTTGTCAACTAATGGCAGTGTGCTGGGAGAATGGGTCTTTACACAAGCAGGTACAGACGTTTTAGGGAGCACTTCGACTTGTGAAACTTTAACATGACCAAGCATGGGGGGGTGCTTGCCTCCAGTCATGCCACTCAGAAGGCTCATGAGTTGAAGGCCAACCTGTCCTACTTGTCATGTTGCATGCCAGGCTGGACTGTCACCCTGAGATTCTGTCTCAAAAAAATAAAATGAAAACAAAACAAGACAAAGCACAGGAGAGTGTTTTGTAGTGTAGATTCTGATACTGAGTTCCGTAGTGACTGTTGTGTCACAATGAGAATTAAAAAAAAAATTTTTTTTAAGTTTTATACTCAGTGTATACAGTCAAGTTGGTACCACTGTTAGCCTCCTCCCTATCCCCCCCCCTCCATAGGGACCCTCCTCATTGGCACATGTGGGTCGTGCATTGTGGGGGTAGCCATCGATGGGTAAGAGGCAATGTCTGTGTGTATCATGACCCAACGTGTGGCTCTGACATTCTTTCCGCCCCCTCTTCCACAAGTTTCCCAGAGCCATGTTGGGTTCATTTTAGGTCTGCTTTAGTGATGAGGTCTTGGGATCCTCTCTGTCTCTGGATATCAGGTTTGGTAGGAGTTGAGTGTTCTCTGTGTCTATCTCCTTCACCCTGGTGCTGGTACCAGGTTCACCGAGAAAGCAGTATTCTTGCTCATTTCCCCAATTATTCTTAGTTTCAGCTGGGGCCCTTTTGAGGTATGTTGGGCTGGTTGTCTCCTTAGAATCTGCATCCATCTGAAAAAGAGCAGCAAATTCTCCAATCGAGAGTGAAGTTAGTGCCAGATAAATGGGATAACCTTTGTTTTTTAGAGAGAATTTAATAGGTGTAGGCCCTCTTGTAGCCCGTGATTGGTAGGAGCTTGGTAAAAAACAAACATACGTGTGTATGTGTGTGTATTTGTTTTTTTTTTTTGTTTTTCGAGGTAGGGTCTCACTCTAGCCCAGGTTGACCTGCAATTCACTATGAAGTCTCAGGATGGCCTCGAACTCATAGCAATCCTCCTACATCTGCCTCCTGAGTGCTGGGATTAAAGGTGTGTGCCACCACACCCAGATTAAAATATTTTATTTATTTATTTTGCAAGGATAGAGGGAAAGAGAACACCGGGTCCTCTAACCACTGCAAAGGAACTCCAGATGTATGCAACTCTGGGCTTCATATGGGTACTGGGGACTGAATCCTGGTCACTAGGCTTTGCAGGCAAGCACCTTAACTGCTGAGCCATTTCTCTAGTCCAGTATGAAACTTTCAGGATAAAAAGGAATAAGGTAAATTAGTCTGTATGTAAATCACATAATGGAAAGGAACTGGTTTTGCAAATTATGTTCTTTCATTCCCTTAAACAAAGTATTATTTTATAATCATAAGCCATTTTACTTGAAGCTCACATTCCCAGAGTTTTAAAATTAGCAATGTAGCGTTCTAAAGAAAAAGTTGGGAATATTTGCATTCTCTTCCATTTACATAATATTGGATGATAATTTTTGACCTCTAGATCAGTAGAATGGCTCAATAATGTATTATAGTACTTTTATCTATTAAAATCTCAGTGCTGCAGGCTGCAAAGATGATTTAGTGGTTAAAGGCACTTGCTTGCAAATCCTGTTGTCCCAGGTTCAAGTCCAAAGCTATTCATTTAAATAAAGGTTGAAAAAGTGATGCAGGTTGCTGGTATTTATTTGTAATGATAAGAGGCATTATCAATACCCCCTGCCGCATGAACAATTAAATTTTTAAAAATAACTTATTGCTATTAGGCAGCATTATTTGAATGTACAATGTATATATAACTATAGCTATACCTGTAGCCCAAAAGTGATTATTTTCTGAGAAGTAGCTTTTGTTACTTTATGTAAACTCAATAGAAGTAACAGGTTAAAGGAAAGACTCTGAATGGTCACAGGTAATTCATGTCTTTCATTCTGAACTTGAACACTAGACTATGAACGTTATAAATGACTATTTTTCCTCTACAAACTGAGTTACCTTAAAATGATGTATGAAATAATATGTGTTTTGCATGTCCTGTTAGAATGATAAAGGTCACATTATATCATTTACATAATCTCTAGCCAGAAATGAACTCAGTAATATCCTTGGTATAAGATATACATTATCTGAGGTTTAAAACTCTCATTATTCATGAAAGTTAATTTTACAGTGGGTGTGAGTGATCTATCTTATGGCTGGATTTTTGATCATTTTATAAAATAAAGTGGCTCAAAGCCGGCTCAAATAACAGGAAAACCAGTAAAGAGTGATGCATTCGCCTGACTCTCTGTATACCCGATTGGATCTTGATTGATGGCAATCATTTGTCTTTGTCAAAAAAAGGAGAAAAATTCAGACATTGAAATAGGAGTGCTATCAAACTTTGTACAATGGCAGTAAGATTCTATTAATGTGACCTTAGAGCATTAACTCTCTCTTTTGGGAAATGATAAAGAATGTTAATTTTTTTTCTTTGAGCATATTTAAGTGTAAAATGTATTATTTTGTTCACTGTTGGGATTAAAAGAATACTATTGATGTATGGCATACTGGAATTGATGAAAGCAAAATGAAGGCTTAAAGTGGTGAAAAGGAAATATCTATTAATGATTTTACTATTATTAATTATTCTCAGTGAAACAATAAAATGTTGGTATATATTCTTTACTAGTGTACTCCAGTTTCTATTAGACCTGGAAAGATTGAGTTAAAAGAGTATAGAAGTAGAGGAAAGATACTTTTAACTAAATGTCTTATTCTTTGAAATGCCCTTTTCTAACCATATATTAGGGTAAAAAAATCACAGGTAAACTTATTTTGGTAACTTCCAGATCTATTAAATGATTTTATTATGATATGTAGATGTAAACATAATATTAGAACTGTAATATACTAAAGACATGAATGGTAAGTAGCTTTTCCATCAAAATACTTCCAAGTCAAGTGTGGTGGAGCCATCTTTAATTCCATTACTTGGGAGGTAGAGGTAGGAAGGTCACTATGGGTTTGAGGCCAGCCTGCAACTACATAGTGAATTCCAGATCAGCTTAAAGTGGGACTCTACCTCATAACCTTCCCCCCTCAAAAAAAAATACTTTGGATCTTTCAAGATTTATTGAAATAAAAATCTTTTATATAGTTTGTAAATATTTTGTATATCAAATGAGTGCTGAATGTACTTTTTATTTAATTTTGGGACTTTTTGTTTTAGTTACAGTATTTTATATGGTAAATTTGTCCTTAATTTTAAAGTCAAGTTTGAAAGTAGCTCAAAATACAATTTACTGTAGAAATTAATAATTACCTGGTTGTGTTATTATTAAGTCTTAACATTAATATTATAAAATTGAATCAAGTTTGTTGTGTCATTGATTTGTAGTTTTTATTCTGTGAGATACCTTGGAATATTGTACTGATGACATTTTACTGTTTTTTTTTAAATATTTTATTTATGTATTTTTATTTATTAATTTATGAAATAGAGTTAGATGACAGACAGAGACAGAAAATGGGCACACCAGGGCCTCTAGCCCCTGCAAGCAAACTACAGATGCATGCGCCACCTTGTGCATCTGGCTTATGTGGGTCCTGATTACTCAAACCTGCGTCTTTTGATTTACAAGCAAGCACCTTAACCACTAAACCATCTCTCTAGCCCCTATTTATTTTAGTTTATTTTTCTGAGAGGTAGGCTCTCATTTCTTTTGAGAGATAGTTTAGGCTGATCCAGAATTCACTATGTGGTCTCAAACTGGCCTTGAATTCACAGTGATCTTCTTGCCTCTGCCTCCTGAGTGCTGGGATTAAAGGTGTGTGCCACCATACCCTGCCTGATTTTTATGTTTTTTTAATATTATGAGTTGAGGTTTTCATACCCTTCTCTTTGTAAGTCTATTCTAAATCTTCCAATACAAGCAATTCAAATTTACTTGCCATAAGGCAATTTAATGCTTTTGGTTGAAAATGGCATACTTGGTTACCAACAATGGATACTACTTAAAATTAATTTCTGAAGTCCAGTGTGATTTTCTCTATAAATTAGTTGCTAGCTTAGATGAAAACCTTGATATGGAAATTGTAGTCCCTTATTTTCTTCATGCTTTTCGTATTTGTTTAAATAAAAGATAGGTCTTACTGGTATATGATACTTTAAATGTATCCGTGGCTAGGCGTGGTGGCGCACGCCTTTAATCCCAGCACTTGGGAGGCAGAGGTAGGAGGATCACCGTGACTTTGAGGCCTCCCTGAGATTACATAGTGAATTTCAGGTCAGCCTGAGCTAGAATGAGACCCTACCTTGAAAAAAAAAAAAAAAAAAAAAAAAAGGTGAATAAATGTATGCCAGGAGTGCGATGACACTGGAAGTTCCTCAGTGAAAGAGATCATTCCCTTGTGACTAAGTACGTCACTGTTGCGCACATAACAAAAACTTAAGGCATACTGTCAAAATATGCTTTTGAAAATGATTTCTGCAAATACAGTTATGCATATAATATCTGTAAATGTAGGAAGCATTAATTTCATAACCTTAGTAGACAGGGTATGTGGTTTAGTTTTAATTTAAGTCTTCCTTAGATGAAGTATTTATGTGACAAGTTTGAATGGTCTGATCACATAGTTTGAAAGCCAAAAGGAACATTGGACACTCTGTAGGCCAGTTCTGTTTACTCCACAGATGAGAGTTAAGTTGCAGGGTTGTGTTAAATTCCCACGGCCCCACAGCTGCTCAGTAGCATACAAAAATAATAATAAAATAAGTAACATTTGCACAGGTTCTTCAGACTAACAGAATTGCTTTTTTGATCTTGGCTTTATATTAGAATCACATGACAAACTTTGGTTTCACTCCAAGAGATAACTCACTGGGCAGAACTGACCTGCTGGCCGTGGTGGCGTACACCTTTAATTCAGCACTCAGGAGGCAGAGGTAGGAGGATTGCCGTGAGTTTGAGGCTACCCTGAGATTAGATAGTGAATTCCAGGTCAGCCTTGGCTAGAGAGAGTGAGACCCTACCTAAAAAAAAAAAAAAGCTACCCAGCTAAATCTAATATAATATATAGGTAATACAGGTAACCATCCAGATGAGTAGTAACTGTATTAAATCATGATATCTCTGCCTGTAGAGCCCAAGGTAGTATGTGATGAGTAGAATAGACAGATTATAATACCAAGCATGCCCTTATAGAGTATCTTACAAGTAGCCTGTAGATGTACTTTTTGGTCTGATCAGAAAAGACAGAATTTCTCTACATCTTGAAGTGACTTTGAAAGGATGGCTTCTTTGCCCACTACAGGCGTAACTCTGGCGTGGCACCCTGCCCCACCTGTATAGCACCACTTGTGTATTGGATGTATGTTGATCACTCTGTGAAGTAAATTTCAAAAGGTGATCTTGGGGAGGACTAATGGCCTATATGGTTTGAAGAACAGATTTTGTGGTTTTGCTCACTTGACAGAGCACCCATTCCCAATGGCTACCACCCCACATATCTGCTCTAAAGCATTAATTTATGCATATTTTTCACTCTGTGTCTTCTGTAATTTTATTTCCTGTTTATGTCTTTGGTTACAAAAAGAGCTCCCAGAATTAAACAATAGAAAGCAAGCAATCAGTACAAAGGAGACAGTGTTTCTTATGGAAACTGTTTCAAGATCATTTATGTGAGGTTTTGTCTTCCTTATTTATTATCTAAAAGTATATAATTTAAACTGTTTGACATTTTTGAAATTAATTTACTTAGTTGACCAATAACATTTGTATGTATTTCTCTTGTAAAACACAATGTTTTGAAATATATATGCCCTGTGAAATAGCTAAATTGAGCTAAGTAGCATATGCATAACTTCACATTTATTTCTTGTGGATTTGACATGTTTTACTTCCTTAGCTTTATCTAGTCGTGTTTAATTAACATTTTATATATACATTATCTGTAAAATATTGTGTGGTTTATAAATATGTTAAAACATTAATATGAAAATCTGTTCCAAATATTTAAAGAAATTTGTGGCCATAATTTTGATAGGAATATTTTCCTCTACTTTTCCACATATGTGGAGAATTTTAATTTTGCTATGGAATTCCAGTTTAAATGACAAAAGGGGAGGAAAAAGAAACAGTAGGAGAAAGCAAAGGTTACTGAGCAGAAGAAGCACATGGAAAATGGAGGCCTGGTGAGGAAAGTAGTGTTTGGGATTTCTTTTTTTGGGGGGAGGGGAATTTCTTTAGTTGTATAGGATATCAAGAGATTAAGGGCACACCTAGATTGTATGGGAAAGTTTTACTTCATTGGAGTTGTTTTTACTAAAAAAGTCATTTATGCCCACTTCTTTGCAAAGAGAAACAAGCTGGTTGTTTAAAAAATTATAAACCACTTAACAGTAAGTGTGTTAATTATAAATTATAAATTTTGTAAAGGAGATGAAGTGCTTAACTTATTTAATATGTACAACATAGTTTCTTTAAAATCTTGTATTTATTGTTACTGATACATCATTTTATTAGAATCTGTTTTTAAGTTTCCTTTAATGTGCTGAAGTGAATACTATATTTACACAAGCCTTTGTAATCACAGATCATTTAAGATCTGAGCATCATTCCTAATGAGCTCTGAAGGAAACAAAAGCCTGATAAGATACATGATGAAGCTAAGCACTCTCTGTTTTTTTGCTGGCATGTTGGCCATCCACCCCTTATCATCTAGGTGTGCATGTCAGCCACCTTCTCATTGCTGGGACAGAAATACCTGACAAAACTCAGCGTAAGGGATGAAGAGTTTATTTTGGCTTACAGTTTCAGATTGCAGTCAGGAAGGCGTGGCAGCTGGAGCTTGAGGTCGCTGATCCGTGCAGTCCACAGTGAGGAATCAGAAAGCAGTGAATGCTGCTTGTTCAGTGAGCTCTCTTTTTCTGTATAGTTCAGGAACCCCAACACACAAGACAGGCCTGCCCACCGTTGTAGTGGGCTCCCCCCTCAACTAATCTAACCTAGAATGTCCCTCACAGATATGACTGGAGATTAGTTTCCATGGTAATTCTACATCCTGTCAAATTGACAACCAGAAATTATCAGAGCATAATGATGTCCAAATGTATATATGTGTATGCATAATATATAGTTATAGGTGATGGTTTATGTTCTTTAATTTTTCTACGTTCTGCTATGTCCTTAACTGAATTATCATATTTAATTTTCTTTATTCACATTCTGTGAAGTAAATGCTTGTTTTATCCCTACTTTTTGTAACTTGTTTTTGAGAGAGAATGAATTGGCATGCCAAGGCCTCTAGCCCCTGCAATAGAACTACATGCGCATGTGCCACCTTTTGCACATATGTGACATTGTATGCTTGCATCACCATGTGTGTTTGGCTTGTGTGGGGACCTGGAGAGTCAAACATGGGTCCTTAGGCTTCATAGGCAAGCACCTTCACTGCTAAGCCATCTCTCCAGCCCTCATTCCAACTTTCTTTCTTTTTTTTTTTTTTTTTTTTTGTTTTGTTTTGTTTTGTTTTGTTTTTCGAGGTAGGGTCTCACTCTGGCTCAGGCTGACCTGGAATTCACTATGTAGTCTCAGGGTGGCCTTGAACTCTCAGTGATCCTCCTACCTCTGCCTCCCGTGTGCTGGGATTAAAGGCGTGCGCCACCACGCCCGGCTCATTCCAACTTTCAAGAAAAGAAAGGTCAAGGCTTAGAGAAGCCAGTTACCGTCTCAAAATTAATTAACTAGTAAGTGATTGAGCCTGAAGAAGAAAGTTATGATTGTCTGTGACATAAAATTTACAGCAGAATTGTTAATGTAACACAATTTTAGAGCCACGTCAAAATTTCGATAATATTTAGTAACATTTTTTTGCTGAGAAACCTGGCTCTTTTTTTTTGTCTACTTAGTTAAATCTATTTAGTGTTGTCATATTTTGAACACACAGGTTTTTAAAGCAATGACTAGTTTTCTTTCTAGAAATGCAAAGGGATTCTCATTAATAATAAACTCATAATAACCTTATTGTTGATTAGAAGTTACTTTTAAAATAATTAGTTCTAGGGATCAAACCAGGTTCTTTATTTTTAGTGTTATTTTCATTGCATGTATTTATGGAGTACAGTGTGGTGATTTGACATGTGGATACAATGTATAATGCTATTTGAACTTTTTCTGTAGGTTCTTTCATTGTAGTGATGATGCCATTGTGGCAGAATACGAGTGAGCATGCAGGTAGGGTAAAAACTTAAAACTCAGTTGCTAACCCAGCACCTGTGGGTAGATCCAGTGAAATCCCTAACTTCTGCCAACACGCCCTGTGGGAGCTTGTTGTTCCTCAGCCAGTCAGCGAGCCAGCAACTGGCCCTTTCTCCAACCCAAGAATCAGTGAGTGCTGTCCAGCTGGGGAATGGGAAGGGAGAGGTGAAATCACCCTGCAGATTGTCTCAGGGTATGCCATCTGATCCCGCGTGTCCATCAGTTGCCTTGTGTGGGAGTATGCCCAGGTTCACCGTAAGAGTGCTCCTGTCCATCAAGGTCTAGGACACAGCTTATATCATATGTTGTGTGTGCATGCATACATACATACATACATTTAGAACAGGCGTACTTGTGTCCCTCTGTAAGCATACTGTAAATGGTAGTGTGCAGAATGATAGCATCAAATGGGGAGATGTACTATCTAGTGTCCAGTTCTGACTCATACTCATTTCCTATTTGATCCCAAGCAAACCTATGGTCTCTCATCTACAAGGTAAATGTAAGTCCTTGACAGTTTGAAAATACTATCATTTGGATGTACTACTTTAAAATTACCTTTAATTTTAATATATGATAAACCTATTTTTGCATATGTTCAAGATCTTACTACTTCTAGATTCACAGAAATCTCAAGGAATACTACTCAAACAAATATATAGAATTACTATTTTTTTTACTTCCTGATTATCAGTTTCTCTTGGGAGTGGAGAGAACAGAAAGCAATGAAGTGCATCATTTGTAGTCGCCCTGAGTCTGCTTCCCCTGGGGTCAGGGAGGAGCCCTGAGATCAGTGCCAAGAATGGACACAGTGAAATGCAGCGCGGAAGGACTCCTGGGTGCAAATCCAGAACACCTGGCTTCATTTGCAGTCCTTTATAATGACATTTTGGATAGTTAAAATAGGTTAGATTCTAGAGGGGATCAGGTATGGGGGAACATTAAGTCACTGTAAAGTTCTATTTTTCAAAGC
This sequence comes from Jaculus jaculus, assembly GCF_020740685.1. Classification (NCBI taxonomy): domain Eukaryota; kingdom Metazoa; phylum Chordata; class Mammalia; order Rodentia; family Dipodidae; genus Jaculus; species Jaculus jaculus. Next base: position 97,880,130 of record NC_059113.1, on the reverse strand, counting down.
AGATGTGTGGGTAGGGATCACTTATGACAGTAATTTCCATGTTCATGTGATTTTTTTTCTCAATAATTTTTACTGAAAGTTATTTTTAAAAAATTTCATTGCTGCCCTTATCCTTCATTTCCATTATTTTTCTCTGTAAAGTTTCAAAAGACACTTGTGGGGAAGGAGCTGAGTGTCGTCTTAGCTTGTGACTCTTTTGTGTAGCAACAAACAAATTTACCGTATTCTAAAGAAAAAGCAAAGTAGCACTTTGGTTTTTATTTTTAAACCATATGCTATCTTACTTCTTTACTTAACCTTGACATTGTCTTTTGTCAACCTAAATAGCTGCTTGTAATCTAGGCTCTGAAATTGGTGTATGTGTTGGGTTTTCTTTCATGTGATGGGTGTACAGTCGTTTCTTCAATTAAACAACATTCAGTTATGGTTGTGTGTATTACTAGTTGAATACAGGTGACCTTTGTGTCATATTGTGTAAAACTGAAGCTTTTTACAAACGTAATTCCATTCTTTTTCCTTGATTATGGAAACAAAATTTTTGCAATGTTAAATACATTCACTTTACTTTTTGAGAATGATTAAAATAAAGCACATATGTATTTTCATTCTGGTGGGCTTTATTAAGTTTATACTAGCTGTTAGATATTATGTGTAAGCTTGGAATTATTACAAAATATAAATACTTAACAGATTTTGTACTCAATCCTAGTGACATTACAGATGTATACATATTAATGACAGCTTTTATACCCTTGTCAATAGAAATAATAAAATTAATTACAATCTGCATGATAATAAATATACTTATTGTAAGAGTGTTGGAAACTATAGAATATGAGATCCATAGGTACAAATATATGGATAGGCTTTCTTCTGTTAAATTTATGGGAATATCTCCCACTTAGGAATAAGTGCTCACTGCAAACTTTCCTTATGACATTGGGAAGACTTGCTAAATGTTTTCTCAGTAATTTAGAGTTAAGCAGGTGTTAAGCTTTGCTTTACTTGATAAAGGTCTATTTCATTTCCCCCGAGAATGATTCAAATCTTCGCACAGAAGGGAAAAAAAGCCACATCAGCTTCCAATTGTCAAAATTCAGTTTTTAAACACTCGACTTCTTCCCAGTGGGTTTCCAGATTGCAGAACATATGGACTCTATCTTCTGAGTAAAATACTTTCATTTTCCTTTTGAATTACTTTTTAGGCTTCATCCTGATATGAGAAGTGTAAAATGAAACCATAAGGTATTTAAACATCATGTACCTCTCCCTGATTTTTTTTCTTCTTTTCCAACTTGGATTGATAATAACTTTATAAAACCTAGGAAAAATACTTTCTTTTTATTCCAGGTTGGCTGCATTCATTTTCCCAGTACGTGAAAAGATAGGGGTTAATCTTTATGTTTATTTCTCTAATATGATTATTTTTTGTGTAGTTTGAGAAGATATTTGTCTTTTGACTTGAACTGCTGGTTGAGGATATATAGTTGCTGTGAATTTCCCAAGTGATTGACACACAAACAGTATTTTTAACACTTCCATAAACGAACAATGAAAAAACATGCTCTAGCAGACTAGGAAGCTTATTGACTGGATTTAACTAACTGATGCAGTGGGTAAGATGTAACAAAGAGAGCTTAGCTAACATAGGTTGTTGTGTCTGAGGAGAATGGGGGATTGGTCTATTATTGAGAAGGTGCAAGTAATTTCTTTTGTGAGCTGTTTTTAAAGATAGGGCATATAGCTTTTAACTGAACCTAAGGCTTGATGCACACTAAGGGAGTGCTCTCCTCCTGAGTTACACCACCATCTCATTGTCCTGTTTCATTTGGAGACAGGGTTTTTGATAAGTTGACCAGATTGGACTAGAATTTGCAATCTTCCATAGCTGGGAGTGTTGCAGTCAGGTTCACATTGCTGATAGAAATTACCCAACCAAGAGCAGCTTGTGGGGGAAAAAAGGTTTATTTTGGCTTATAGGCATAAGGGGGGAGCTCCATGATGGCAGGGAAAATGATAGCATGAGCAGAGTGTGGACATCACCCCCTGGCCAACATCAGGTGGACAAAAGCAACAGGAGAGTATGCCAAACACTGGCAAGGGGACACTAGCTATAATACCCATAAGCCTGCCCCCAATAATACACTGTCTCTAGGAGGCATTAATTCCCAAATCTCTATCAGCTGGGACTAGCACTCAGAACACCTAAGTTTATGGGGAACACCTGAATCAAACCACCACATTCCATCACTGGCCTCCATAAACTGATAACACACATGATAGAAAGTACAATGCATTTAGTCCAACTTTAAAAGTCCCATAGTTTTTGTCAATCCTAATGATGTTCAAACATCCCCATAATCCAATATTTTTTAACTGAACCATAATGCCAAAAACTAACCTCAAAAAACACATAATGGCACAGAATAAACATCCACTCTGCAAAAGATGGCATTGGGCATAGCAAAGAAATACTCAAGCAATACATGATTTAAACAAGGCAAACACCAAACTTTGTAGCTCCAAGTCCAACAACTCTAGCCAGTGACAAGTCTCCAAGTCCAATAATTCTAATCACCACCAAGTCTCTGGAGTTTCAATTACACCCCTCCAGCTGGGCTACTCACTGGCCTGGAAAACTTATCCAGCAACAGTAGCTTTTCTTAGCAGCTGTCTCCTGGTCCTGGCATCTCCACTGGGTCTCCACTGCAACCCACGGTTCATGCTCATGGCTCCATTGGGTCTCCATGCAGGCATCCAGCAAGCCTGCTTCACACTGCCCATGGCCATTTCCAAAACACAATATTGTGTTGAAAACTCAGTGACCCTCTTTTTTTTGCATTTCTTATACTCTACAATACCAGGTAGGGTGCCAATTTGTTAATCAGGGGCAGGAGGCGGGGTAAAGCAGACTTTGAAGAACAGGACAGTTTTTGAGTACTCAGACCCATTCAAAAGAGTCTACATTCTTCCTGTTGCCCAAATGCAGGTCAGCTGGCCCAATCTCAATGGTTGTGATCTCTCAATTGCAGCTGAACAGGCAGCGGTTGCAGCCTAAACATTTCTTCCTATGCCATAACCCTCTGCTCACATCAGTCCATCTCTATGCAAAGCAACCCTGCACAACTTCTCAGGACATGGGCATAAATGACATCAAGCTTCACATACAAACTGCTAGCTCAGTCCAAGCAAAGCTCTCTCTCACCCTCGTAAACCAAATCTCACAGTCCATAGTTCTTATTGCATTCAGGTCTTTCAACTCTGACCAGAATCAAGCTGTACTTACATCACTGCAAAGCATCTCTTAGGCCCAGGTTTTAAATCTTCCCACATTCCTTTTGAAAATCAGCTCCAAAAGGCTACAACCACACAGTCAGGTGTCTAGCAGCAATCCCACGCCTCGGTACTTACTTTACTGTTGCAGTCAGGTTGACATTGCTGGCAGAAATCACCTGACCAATAGCAGCTTGTGAGGAAAAAAGGGTTCTCAAGGAGGAGCTCCATGATGGCAGGGGAAAACTATGCCATGAGCAGAGAGTGGGCATCACCTCCTGGCCAACATCAGGTGGACAACAGGAATAGGAGAGTGTGCCAAACACTGGCCAGGGGACATTGGCTGTAACACCCATAAGCCCGCCCCCAACAATACACTGCCTCCAAGAGGTGTTAATTCCCAAATCTCCATCAGCTGGGAACCTAGCATTCAGAACACCTAAGTTCATGGGGGACACCTGAATCAGGCCACCACAAGGAGTATTGGTGTACAGCACCATACTCTTTTCTTGCATAATATTCTTTTATTTAAAAAAAATTACTTTGTTCCATGGCAAGACCTTTTGTCAGCTGTTCAGATCAACAAGAGTCTGAGTGATCTGAGAACAGTCTTCGTGCCTCCCACACTATATCCTTAGGCTGGTATTCATATCTAAACGAATGGAGATAATAAAGTAAAATTTTAAGTACAGTATTTGCAAAAGCTGATTTTATAGGGGTGAAAAGGCAAGAAGGTGAGCTATTGGGAATCTTTTATTGGTACATTTTAATCTTTCAGCATTCTAATATGATCATCAGTCAAAATTTAGTGCCCACCATAAAAGGACTTTGAGGGCTGGAGTGCTGGCTCAGCGGTATAGACACTTGCACACTCAGCCCGAAAGTAGGAGTCCCGTTCCCCACACCACGTGAAGCCAAGTGACCAGAGTGCTGCAGGTGTCTGGAGGTCGTTTACAGTAGCAAGAGGCCCTAGTGTGCTTGTTCATTCCCTTCCTGTCTCTCCTTAGAAGTAAGTAAATAAAGTATTTGAAAAAGTAATAAATGAAGGGCTTTTAGATGAATATTTCTTATGGTGTATTGACTTCTCCATCCCACTTTGAATGAACAAAAGCTTGGATATAGGAAAAGTATAGTATCTGAGCTGCTCTAACTTATTTATTTTAGAATCCAGAAATCTGTGTTTCTCCCATTTCTTTTTCTCCAATTAATATTAACCTTACTAAGCTAAAGTATTTTATTATTAAATTCATTTGATTCATTAAGAAGGGGTTTTAGATTATATGTGTGTGTGTGTGTGTGTGTGTGTGTGTGTGTGTGTGTGTGTAAGAAGAGAGACAGAAAGAGAGAAAAATAATTAATGGGTGCACCAGGACTTCTAGCCACTTCAAACAAACTCTAGATACTTGTTCCACTTTGTGCATCTGGCTTTACCTGGGTACTTAGGAAATTGAACCTGGGTTGTTAGGCTTTGCAGGCAAGCATCTTAACTGCTAAGCCATTGCTCCAGCCCAATACATATTTGTTTAAACATTTTGTTTTTAATTTGAGAGTGAGAGAATGAATATGGGTGTACCAGGGACTTCGGCTGCTGCAAATGAACTCCAGACACATGTGATACCTTGTGTGTCTGGCTTACATGGGCCCTGGGGTATAAAACTGGTTTCTTCGATTTTGCAGGCAAGTGTGTTAACCACTAAGCTCTCTGTCACCCCCAATTCATATATTTATTTATTAACACACATGTAAAAATGCTGCTAGAGCTATTCTACTTCCCATCAGTGACTTTTTCAGGAGTCATTTTTCTCTTAATTTTCCTCTTCCTATTCAAAGTTGAATGTTGATACTTGGCAAGCTTCAGAAAACTTACTATACTCACCTCTACCAATTAGATAACTGACCCAAATGAACCCTTTGGTGTTCAACCTTTATGATTTTGATGTTTTGGGTTTTTTCAAATCGTTTTTGTCTGTATCCCTAGATATGGACATAAAGGTCTAGTAGCATCGCTCTAGATTATACCATTTTATGGCATTTATATTGTGTCATTTCTCAGGGCCATTATCATATGTTTCTCCCTACAGTGTTTGAGATGTACTAAATCCAACTCAGAATGTACATAACTTCTTTGCTATGCTTGGAATAACTTTGAAAGACTTGCTTTCACTTATTGAACTCCCCTTCTCTGTAGAACTCACTTCACTCAAGCTTTTTTCTTAATATCCACTGAAACTCTTCTAGTCTTCCAGAACACTGGTAGTGGTAAAGTCTGCAGTCCGCTCTCAATCTCTGTCTTTGCTTGTTGCTGTCTTTGATAAGGCTGATGGCTACTTTCTTGAAACACTTCTAATAACTTCTGTGACTCCGTATTCTCTTATTCTTAGTCTTGTTTCTTCTCTGAAGGCACATGGTTTCTTGAAACTGTAAACCAGTCAATAGCTTTGATACATAAACAGCGTCCACCCATGACTCCTAAGTTGTGTGTCCTGTGAGGTTCCTTCCCTTCATCTTTACACACATATATTCAAGTGTCTAATTAGTGCCTCTACTGGGCATTTGCATTCGGCTTGGCAGAGCAAACTGTTCAATGATAAATCTGCATCCAAGTCAGTGGCTGATAAGAGGACTTCCTTTCTCTCTCACAACTATGAAGCACATTTTTGGTGTAAGAGATTTCTTCTAAGTATATCCACTATTGTTAGTTCTTGGCTTCTGTGCTTTTCACATTCACCTGTATTATAGGAGCATGGATAGCACCATTTTTAAAGAAAATATCGATAGCATTTGCCTATAATCCAAGTTACATGGGAAAATTATGAAGGTTTGTGAGTTCAAGGTCAGCACATACTACGTTGTGAGCCTGTCTGAAAATGTTTTTTAAAACATTGAAAGAAAATTTTGCTTAACTAAATGTGAGATCTTTCTATTCTTGGAAATATAGATAAAGAAAGGAATAACAATCTTTGGCATCAGGCTTGGAAGGAGGAGGCTCACATCAGTCTCAGTGATGCACAGCACCATATTTCAATTGCATTGGGAATTGTGAAATGTGGGCTCCTGTGCCTAGAAAGAAGGAAAGTGGTTTGGTGAATGGTAACCCTTTCTGTCATAGGTTTCTAACAGGCCCCTCAAATAAAACATCTTGAAAATGAGATTTTAGTCCTGATCACTTTCTCCTCTTCTTCCTCTAACTTCTCCTTTTCCTCTCTTCTCTTCACCTTTTTGTTGCTATGGGATTCAAGCAAGAGATTGTGAATCTAAGTCTTTACTCTACCACATAGTTATACCTGTATTCCTAAAACTAATTTTGGACTTTTTAAAAATCAATACTTACTCCTCTTACATTCTTTTTCATCTTAGGTAATATCAATGCCATTCTTCTTATCCTATATTTATATAAAAATCAAGATCCTTAACTGGGCACAGTGGTGTACACCTTTAATACCAGCACTTGAGAGGCAGAGGTAGGAGTATCCCTGTGAGTTTGAGGCCAGTGTGGAACTACAGGGAGAGTTCCAGGTCAGCCTGGACTAAAGTAAGATCCTACCTCCATCCATAACCTCCCCCCCAAAAAAAGAATCAATACTCTTAATAAATAAATGTGACCATAATTCTGGATGCAAAGAATCAAGAACCAAGGCTCCAGAAGGTTGTAAGACCTATGTCTAACCTCTTCCTTTTTTGACATAATGTGAAGAAATGAACTAAAATGACTTATCTTTTCATAGAACTATAAAGCATAACCAAAGAACACCTAGTATAAAACTATCTAAAAATATCTAAAGTAATCTTGGATATTAATATGAGCCCCACACACATGATTTGTGTGGAGAGGGGAAATATTCTTGTCAGTGCCTCCTTCTTACAGCTAGCTTATACATGGACGTTAGCATGCAGTTTTTTTTTTTTGTTGTTGTTTTTTTACAAATCTACTTTTATTTATTTATATTTTGAGACAGGGTCTATGTAGCTCAAGCTGGTCTCAAACTTCTGACCCTCCTGCCTCCACCTCTCAAGTGCTGGGATTAAAGGAATGTGCCACCATTCTTGGCTCACATTCATTTTTTTTTTCTTTTGATTTTTCAAGGTAGGGTCTCACTCTAGCCCAGGCTGACCTGGAATTCACTATGTAGTCTCAGGGTGGCCTCAAATTTATGGCAATCCTCCTACCTCTGCCTCCTGAGTACTGGGATTAAAGGCATGCACCACCATGCCCAGCTACATCCACTTTTTTAAAGTGATACATAATTCATGCAGTTTTGACTTAGCTTTCAGAATAGGTTCAGAGCCCAGTGATTTTCCACCACTGAACTGCTTCCACTTCTACACTTATTATCTCTCCTCGATTATTCTATAAGTTTACAAACTGGAGTCTTGATTGTTACCCAAAGCCTGTTTCTAGCAGTAGCCAATGTTATGACATTATCATATGCCAGATAACGTTACTTTTCTTCTTAAACTCTCACAGTGCTTCATCTCAAATGAATAAAAGTCAAGTTCTTCTTATAACCTATGAAAGCTTTCATAATTAGGTGCTTTTGCTAACTATTCCATCTCTTTCTATAGCTCTTGATGATTAAGATGACCTCTTCCTGTAGTCTTATCAGTGTGTCCATCTGGAATTCTTGTTTCTAAGATCTATGTATAACTGAGGTCTTCCTTTTCTTCAAGCCAGTGTAAAAGGTGCCTTCTTAGCAAGTATTTCTCAAGTCTTTTATGTATAATCATGTTTCCTCCCTTTCTGTCCCCCCTCATTTTCTCTTTCTCTTTTCTGTTTTTCTCTGTAGTTCCCTTTGTCGTCTGTGGCCCATGGGGTAGCTCCTTGTGTGCTTAGATGAAGTGTTGACGCCAGTGGGGTGTGAGTAAAGGCTGTGTACATAGTGCCTGGGCTGATGTGATGGCGCAGTTCTGTCTCTTCTCTGTGTTCTGTTTCCTTCTCCACTCTTTGCTCCAGCACTTTCTGCTTCAGGTCTAGGCCTGTTTTGTTCCATGTAGCATTTAATTAGTATTGTGAATCAAATGCTTTGGCACCCTTTTTGTTGTGAACATAGTGCCTCCTGTCCTTGAACCGTTTTTTTTTTGTGCCCTCGTTTACTTTTATTTATTGTCTAGTTTCTGTCATAAAGAATCATTGGCAGGAATCAATAGTGCTTTAACAGGAAAAATCAGAAAAATAGTAAATTTAGAAAAGCAGAAGACCCTCATTACATATTGTCAAAATTATTTTAATAACTTTACCATGTTCTCACTTCAAATATTTTGGTACCTTTAGTTTAATTTTGTATTTTTCTTCAGTTATTGTTTTGTAGTCATAATACCCAATTAACTTTCTCCTATACCTCCCCATTGCTACAGTTTAAAACTCAATTTTTTCATTATGATATGGGCCTTGACAGGAGCTCAGTTGTGGAAGAGGAAGGGCTGTCAGGTATAGGAGTAATGAAAGTAATAAGGCAAAAATGAGAGCATGGCTTTATACATGGCCCTATAGTCAAGAATTCAAAAGTAAAGGGCAGAGCCAACAGTTTTGATGATAGAGATTTGGTGTGTATCTGTCCAGAAATGGAGGTCATTTCAGATAGCCTGAAAGGGAAGGTTCAGGCAGTTTTGTGGACCTTGAGGTTGGTGGGGGTGTTGAGGTGATGGAACAGTTTAGTGTAGACAGAATCTAAGCAGAAAAAAAAAAAAATGTCCTTAAGATTTTTCTACTCTTCAGTAAAAAAATATTTTAGCGGAGGACCTCAGCCCAATGCTTCAGAAAGAGACCCATGCGTGCTGGGCGTGGTGGCACATGCCTTTAATCCCAGCACTCGGGAGGCAGAAGTAGGAGGATCGTCGTGAGTTTGAGGCCACCCTGAGACTCCATAGTGAATTCCAGATCAGCCTGGGCTAGAGTGAGACCCTACCTCGAAAAACCAAAAAAAAAAACAAAAACCAAGAAAGAAAGAGACCCATGCGAGTGGTCAAGAGAGGAGGTAAACAGGTAGCCTGTGGCTAGTGACAGGGTCTAGAACCCTGACTGCAACCCTCTCCATAGCCTACAAAGAACTGGCTGTACATCAAGTTTGGTGTGGGAGAACAGATTTCCTCTTTGAGGCCTGCCAGGTAAAACCTTTTTCTCAGGCCCAAAAAACATCACACACATTTTCTGCAGAAGCCAAAACTCTTCAGATGGCTCTTCATGATTTGGCACCTTCCTTTCCACAGATTCTTGTGCTTTATCCTGTCCAGAAATTCTGGAAACACTTAACTTTAGCCTGTACCCACTATGGCTTACTCACTTGGCTTTGCTGATGCTGGTGCCTCAGAAGGAATACTCTTCCTTCTCTCATTCTTGTAGAAAGCACCTTTTGTGGGCTAAGAAGCCCTGTCTTGCTTTGCATATGACTCACAGAACACCTTTCACTGTGTTCCTGGGGCACCTTTTACATATGATTGTCTCTTCCTGTATCTATTCCTGTCATTGAACTACCAGGTCATTGAGAACAATGACTTTTTGGTACCGAAAACCTGAATCCCAGGCACCTGGCACAGGCCACTGTCCATCTTCAGTGATCAATGTGGGTGAATGAATGAAATATAAGTGTATTTGTTTTAAGTTCCTGAGCCTTTGTGGTACAACTGGGCCTGTCTTTCTTATCTCATTTCCTACTGACCAACTAAACACAAGCAATTCCAATTATCTGGCCTCTTTACACTTATTTAGGCTCTCAGAAAGACCTACAGGGTCTTCTTTTCAAACTTGACCCTAATTTAAGAATCTTCACAGAAATCTCTGGCTTATTAACACCTTCCCTAAGGCCTTTCAAGCAGAGGGGAGCACTCCTTTCTTTGAGTAACCAAGGGTTTATTTTTCTCATCATCTGGATTTTATTCCATGCAATGATTTCTTTATTTCACCCTACTTACAAGATGTGTCTGGATATTAGAAACTACATTGACCTCATGTGAGTGTGTCTACTACCTCCTCAGCCATTGCTTTCCAAATAGCAGTGATACTCAGGAGATAGTCTGTAAATGAAGAAGCCATGCAGACGTGGTAATTGAGAACCAGGGGGAAAAAATGAAATGCAACAAAGAGAGAGAGGAAAATAAATCACTTCAGAATGTGAATAATTGCTTCAAAATGAAAGTACTAGAAAGTTCGTAGGAGATGACAGCAGCTATTCAGAGAACTGGCTTCCAACTGTCTTCAGAACCTGGAAGTGAAACTTAATAAGCCTGTTTTCCCCATGGATAAGGAGCACATATTTCTGCTAATGCTTTAATTTATCTAGCATGCAAGGTACAGAAGATATATATTTTTCTATACAAGTTAAAATCAGTTATTTCCTTTTCATATTTTCCCAGGAGTTTTGGATTATTCTAGGTTGTTGCTCCTTATAAGCTTTTAGATTATTTACTTAAATGTAAAATACTATATTATGAAGAGTGATCCTGCTTTTTTCCTTTTCTTCCTTTCTTATCATGTGTGTGGTGTATGCACATATGTATTCATCATTCTGTGTGTAGGGGAACGTGTGTGTGTGTGTGTGTGTGTGTGTGTGTGTGTGTAGAGGATAAAGGTTGATGGCTGATGTTACTCCTAAAAGTACATGGTCTTACCTCCCCAAGATATTTCTCTCCTTCATTGTCCAGCCCTGTGATTATTTCCCACAGGCTGGTCTTCCCACCCCATCTCCTGGCTAGCGATCCTGTAGTTTGAAGACTGAAGAAAGTTTTCACAAAGTAGTATAAGCATCCATTATTTCATTCTCAGCATATTTTAGTGCAAGTTGAAACTCATAACTGCACTAAATAAGAGGACTGAGAATATAAATAGGTAAGTCAGTTGTCTTTGGAAAACCAAATTTTCCCTGCTTCCTAGCCAAATATACTAAATACTTATCAATATGAATAGTTGTAACCAGGAAAATTTGGATTTAATAACTCAATACCTGTTAAAGCATAAAAATTACCATGTTCATATATTATAAGGCTCAATATCATTCAAATGGCCATGTTATTACAACAATTTACAGCTGGAGAGATGGTTTAGCTGTTAAGGCACTTGCCTGCAAATTCTAAGGTTCAGGTTTGTTTCCTCAGTACCTACATAAGTCAAATGCACAAGGTGGTACATGTGTCTATAGTTCGTTTGCAGTGGCTGCAGGCCCTAGTGTGCCCATTCTCCCCCCCCATCTCACTCTCTTCTCTCTGCCTTTTTTTTTTTCCCCTCTCTCTCTCAAATAAAATAGGGTTTTTTAAAAAATACAACTTAGACATTCCACTTTACTTTTTAGACAGGATCTCTCACTGAATGTGGTCCTTGCTGTTTTGGCTACATAAGATAGCCAGCCTTATCCCCAGCCCCTCTGTTTTTCTCTTTTATTGACTATTCTGAAAACAACAAGAACACACCTGGGGTATAAGTTTGAGAGAAAGACATGTTCTAAATGCCAGTCATTGATTTTAGACATTAAGATTGATTCATGTATATGTTTTTAAAGCATCTAATTTTCCACCTTAATTCATCACTATTCAACAGAGATCAGTGAATGGTAATAGCTTCCTGGTTACTCAGGTACCAGTGCTGACCTATGTGACATAGTTTTGAGTATTTACCTTGATTTTTATATCTGTTGAAAGTAGCAGAGCCTTTTAAACATTTCTTTTCAGCCTAGCATTCATGCCATTTCAACTTTAAGTGGTATTAATGATGAAAGTTATTAAATGTTAAATCTTTATTGGAATGGGTACTAATAGTTTTTAAATTAATTAATTTATTTATTTATGAGAGGGAGAGAATGGATGTGGCAGGGCCTCCAGCCACTGCAAACAATATCCAGATACATGCACCGCCATATGCATCTGGCTTACATGGGAACTGGGGAATCAAACTTGTTCCTTAGGTTTCACAGGCAAGAGCCTTAACTGCTAAGCCATCTCTCCAGCTGCCAATAGTTTTTCATAGACTACTTAAAGATTTCACTTAAATCTCTAATTTTTGAAAAGGGAAGTTTAAACCTAATACAACAAACTTCCATAATGACAGTGAGCCTCGTGTGAACGTCTTTATCACAACAGGGAAAAATAACTTGGATGATGGAATGTATTAGATTGGAGGTCTAGCTCCACTTAGTAAAAGTTAAATCACTTCATTTTTGAACCTGAAAAATAGGAGTTATAACTGATTTGTATGGTTGCTTTTGGAGTTAAGTGAGATCACATGTAAAATGCTTAAGTATCTACCTACTGCATCCTGGGTAGTTTAGTGTGACAAAATATCTGACATAAGAAGCTTTAAGGGCTGGAGAGCTGGCTTAGCGGTTAAGTGCTTGCCTGTGAAGCCTAAGTACCCTGGTTCGAGGCTCAATTCCCCAGGACCCATGTGAGCCAGATGCACAAGGGAGTGCACGTGTCTGGAGTTCCTTTGCAGTGGCTGGAGGCCCTGGCATACCCATTCTCTCTCTCTCTTCCTCTTTCTTTGTCACTCTTAAATAAATAAATAAAAAGAAAGCATGGAGTCCAAGGAAATGTCTTAATAAAAAAAGCAACTTTAGCCGGGCGTGGTGGCTCAAGCCTTTAATCCCAGCACTCGGGAGGCAGAGGTGGGAGGATTGCTGTGGGTTTGAGGTCATCCTGAGACTCCATAGTGAATTCCAGGTCAGCCTGGGCTAGAGTGAGACCCTACCTCGAAAAACCAAAAAAAAAAAAAAAAAAAAAAAGTAACTTTAAGGAAGGAGGGTTTATTTTGACTCACAGGGTACAGCCCATCATGGTGTATGGCAGCAGATGTATAAGGTGGCTGATCCTATGGTAGCCAGTCAGGAACAAGAAAGAGATATGAATGTTTCTGCACAGCTCTTTTTCTCTTTTCTATTCAGTCCAGGGCCCCAGCCCATGGAATGATACTGCCTTTATTCTGCATTTATCTGTTCAGTTAAACCTTCCTGGAAACATTCTCATAGACATACCCAGTTTCCATATGTTTCCATGATTGGTGAATCTAAATCCTGCCAAATTGACAACTAACTGTCATCACACGTGGCCATCAGCAAGTTTTAATTCCTATGCTGCATGTAAGGTAGCATTATATTGAGGCAGTTTAAGGCGACTTGGCTATAAAGTAAAAAGCAAGAATGTCCTTGAGTCTTCCCTTGCATCTCCATCTTTTTAGAGATCAGAGACTACAAGGATGGGAGCCCTAAACACCTCCCGTTAGCTGTGTCCCCACTCCCCTCAACACCTTGCTTTTATTCTTTTCTCCCAACACGTCCTTGCAGGACTAGCTTTTCTGCACTCTACCACTGCACTTTTGGGTACCATATGTTGTCCCACTGGAGGTGTTTCCCAACTGCCACACCCAGAAACTTCACTTACCTTGAAGAAGCCAGATTGGTCTGTGTCCCGATTCCTTAGCAGCATTTAGCGTTGTGTCATTAGAGTGGGGATTAAGCAGGTTAGGCTGTCTGGGTGTTGAATGTAGAAAGCAAGAATGTCCTTGAATTTGCCCTTATGATCTTCACTTTACTGAAGATCAGAGAAGGATCTCTCCTCTCCTTATCTCTTGATTAGAGGCATTACCTAGACCTCTCTTCCCATAAACATCTTGAGCCCCTTCCTGGGAAGGAGTTCCCTTTTCTTAGAATTAAGGTTTAAAACAAATCCTGGCATTGTGGTTGGTTAAGCTGGCCCTTTTTTTGGGTTAGCTGAATCCACGCCAATCAGCGCTCTCTCTCTCTCTCTCTCTCTCTCTCTCTCTCTCTCTCTCTCTCTCTCTCTCTCTCTCTCTCTCTGACTCACCTGAGCCTGAGGGTAGAGCCTGCCTTACTAAGATTGTAAATCAGATGCTTACCATCTGGGCCCAGGCTCCTCTTGGCTATTCTTCTCTCCTGGTGGGCCAGGTCCCTGCCCTGGTGAGCACCCCCATGTGTCTCAGCCTGGCTACACTCTACCCCCCTGCTTTCTATAGGGCAGAAGCTCCTTGCACTTTCTTCTTCCCCTCTCCCCTTTTTTGTTTTATTTTCTCAAAGTAGGGTCTCACTCTAGCCCAGGCTGACCTGGAATTCACTATAGAGTCTCAGGGTGATATTGAACTCACAATGATCCTCTTACTTCAGCCTCCTGAGTGCAGGGATTAAAGTGCTTTTTTTTTCTTTTCAGTTTTTTTTATTAGCAACTTCCATGATTATAAAAAAATATTCCATGGTAATACCCTCCCTCCCTCCACTTTCCTCTTTGAGACTCCATTCTCCATCATTTCCCCTCCCCATCCCAATCAGTCTCTCTTTTATTTTGATGTCATGGTCTTTTCCTCCTATTATGATGGTCTTGTGTAGATAGTGTCAGGCACTGTGAGGTCATGGATATCCAGGCCATTTTGTGTCTGGGGGGAGCATGTGGTTAGGAGTCCTACTCTTCCTTTGACTCTTACATTCTTTTCTCCACCTCTTCCTCAATAAACCCTGAGCCTTGGAAAGTGTGATAGAGATATTACAGTACTGAGCACTCCTGTCACTTCTTTCTAGCACCATGATGCCTTCTGAGTCATGCCAAGGTCACTGCCATCTGAAAAGAGAACATTCTCTACCAAAAGTGATTGTAGCATTAATATATAGGTATGAACATTAAGAGAAGTGCTTACTGGGCAGTTTGATAAGCAGCCTAGGGCTCAGTCTATCCCTGCTTTAAGTTTTCAGTATCAGGGGTGTATTCCCTCCCATGGAGTGGGCCTCCAGACCAATTAGAGGGCAGTTGGTTTCCACCATGACAGACATGCCACTATTGCCCCTGCCTGGCCAAATATTAGGTTTGCAGTATCCACTGTTGAGTATCTTCATTGGTGATTTCTTTTTCTCCCACTGAACTGCATGTAGAATGGCTTCTTCCAGGTTTCTGTCAGCTTTTTTTTAAAAAGATTTAAATTTTTTTATTTTTATTTATTTATTTGAGAGCAACATACAGGGAGAGAAAGAGGCAGAGAGAGAGAGAGAGAGAGAATATGAATGGGCATGCTAGGGCTTACAGCCACTGCAAATGAACTGCAGACACATGCACCCCTTTGTGCATCTGGCTAACGTGGGTCCTGGGGAATGGAGCCTCGAACCGCGGTCCTTAGGCTTCACAGGCAAGCACTTAACCGCTAAGCCATCTCTCCAGCCCAGCTTTTTTTTTTTTTTTAAATCAAATAAAGTCTCACCTTCTGGTCTATGGATTTTATCTTTAAATTCATAAGACAAGGATTTGGAGACACCCCAAATTTATTGGTGCTGTGATGTATTTGTGTATTGGTAAGGAACCCCTACATTCATGTTACACTCTCAAAAGCATGTGGGCTTGTGTCCCCAAGATATTTCTCTACTTCTTCATTGTCCAGCACCATGATTATTTCCCACAAGCTGTTCTTCCCACCCCATCTCCTGGTTAGTGATCCTGTAGTTTGAATATTGAAGGTTTTCACAAGTAGTATAAGCGTCCATTATTTCATTCTAGGCATGTCTTAGTACAGGTTAACTTAACTGTACTAAATAAGGGGACCGAGCATATAAATAGGTAAGTCAGTTGTTCTATTGGAAACCACATTTTCCTGCTTCCAGCCAGATGTGCTCATTAGCTATCATTAGTGTGAATAAGTGAGACCAGGACAAATTTGGATTTTTTAATGACTCAGTGTTTGTTAACACATAAAAACTATACTCAGAGATTGGAAGGATCAGTATCATTCAAATGAAATCAGTCTATTGTTTATATGTTAATAGCAACACTATTCACAATAGATTAAAAATGTGAAGCCACCTAAATAGTCATGTTGTAATGAATGGGTAGAGTAATTTTCATCTGTATATACAGTAGAATTATATTCAGCTAAAAAACATGGCATAACTTATTATTATTTACATGGGTGGAACTACAGCTTGTTATGTTAAGTGAAATGATTCACACATGAAAATGTAATTATCACACAGTCTCACTTCTTTAAAATCTAAACAGTTAATCTCATAGAAATGAAGAATCAAGGCTGGAGAGCTTGTTCAGTGGTTAAGGCACTTGCCTGCAAAGCCTAAGGACCCAGGTTTAGTCCCCCAGTACCCCATAAGCCAGATGTGCGAGTTTTATTTTATTGATGTCTAGAATGATCATAAGATTATGCTTCCAGATATTCTTCCTAGCCTAGTCATTTTCCTTCATCTTTTTTATATTGTTACACAAATCAGCCCCAAATCTTCAAAATCTAGTGGACTCGTTATTTTTGCTCCCACATTACTGGACATAGCAGGAGCTGAGAGGCAATCATACAGGTGTGCAGATTAATGCTGCACTGTAGTGACAGCTTCCGGCTCTATTTCAGTTATTAGTTGGACCTCTTAACTGCTTGGTCATCCCTTGACTTTGCTTCATGTGGAGAATAAGATTGAGGGTCCTGATAAAGAGGAAATGGGAGGATCAAGGTGCTGTTTAACTGAAATTAATGCATCAGGTTGTAAAGAATAGCCATGTCCTGAGGGCCTAATAACATTTAGGCCTGGATAATAAACTCTATATGTATTTGGTGAAATATTGTTCAATAATTTAAAAGAATATAATGTACTGGGAGCTAAGTTTGTGTGTTTGCCTGACATATATGAGACCTTAGGTTTAATTCCCAGTCCACAAATGAAATGAAAAATAGGTTGGGAGGAAGGAACAAAGGAAAGGAAGGAAGGATGAAGGGGGAGAAAAAGAAATGGAAAGGAAAGGAAAAGAGGGATCAATGCATTCAATAACATCCATGAAAGCTGAAAAAAATGCTCTGCTTAAAAAACGTATCAGTCCATTCTATGTTCTGTATGGTTCCAGTCATATCATCTCAAATGTCCAGGGGCTGGAGAAAGCGGGACTAAAGAGTGACTGGCAGCAGGTACTGCATTTCAGGTGGTTGATGAAAAGATTGTGAAATTGCCTGAAGGTGCATATGAAAGCCTATTAATGTGCCTTAAACAGGGGAGCCGGTGCTTGCCTGGATGGGACTAGTGATGAGGCTATGCCAAGATAGGGCTGTGCCTCTTTACCCACCTGCTTGCCTGCAGTCATTTCATGTAAATGGCATTTTTCATGTTCCCTTTGTCACAACCTTCATTATCTCCTTTTATTTCCCTCCCATGGGAAGTCTTATTTATTCAGTATACAGATAGATGCCTTTCAGATCTTGCCCTGTAGTTTCCATTCCCATCTTCCTTTATAGTATTCCTCTATAAATACACAAAGTGGTCCATAGCTGCAGCCCTGCATTGTGTCTGTTGACTCTAGTGTGCACAGTAAGTGCTTTATTAAACATCCTTTTGAAAGGCCTGTTTTTCCAACCTCAGTTTTTTCTGCCTTGCTGTGCTCAGTTATGCCTGAATTTTCTTAGGTGGAAGTGTCCATTATGTCACCATTCTTCATCTGTGCTATTTTTCTTTTGGCTTTAATGCCTTTTTCACTTTGCCCAATGGACTTCTGTTTATTGTGTAAGTTTTTGTGTTTAAAGTCATCTATTCACCTTAGTCAATTATTTATTAAGTGCCAGCCTTGTAACAATTTCTGTGCTTAGTCATAAACTAGCCAGACACAAACCCTTCTCATGGAATGTTAAAAACAGATCCTTGCCAGGCATGGTGACGCACGCCTTTAATTCCAGCACTTGGGAGGCAGAGGTAGGATGGTCGCTGTTAGTTCAAGGCTAGCCTAAAACTAATAGTGAATTCTGGGTCACCCTGGGCTAGCGTGATACCCTACCTTGAAGAAAAAAACAACAGAATGAAAAAGAAAAAAAAGACCAGATCCTCACTGAAACCCTGAAATCCTCCATCCTCTCAGGGTTAATTAGTAATTTGCTCATAGCTGTAATAGTAGCAAATAGGATATGGTGAAGGAATTGTCATATATTGATGAGCTTGTGGCTTTAGAAGTATTGGTTATGCCAATCAGTAAGATATTATTTATTTATCTTCAAAATACAATAATAGCCATATCAGGTTGTTGAATCTTGGTGATAATATTCTTTAAAAAAACACTGTGTTATGCATGAGTGGTTAAAGGTGCTTGCTCTTCAAGCCTGCAGACTGAAGTTTGGACTCCCAATGCCCATGTAACTCTGGGTGCAAGGTGCTAATGGAGGCAGAATCAGAAGAATCCCTAAGCTCAAGGGCCAGAGGCTGGCCTTCTCATTGCCAGTCATCACGGGTCATCCTGTACCCCAAACAAGATGGAAGCAGAAGACCCACACTCATGGTTGTCCTCCAACTTCCACACATGTGCCTGTACTCACACATATGAACATACATGTATACCCCCCAGACACACAGTATAATGGTCATCAGTCTGAGAGTTGCCATAGACAACCTGAAATGATTGTATTGATTGTAAAATTTTGTCTAAGTAATAATTATAATTGAAGATGGGTATCTAGATAGCTTTAAGAAGTAAATAAAGAGCCAGGCTTGGTGGTGCACTCCAGAGGCAGAGGTAGAAGGATCGCTGTGAGTTCAAGGCCACCCTGAGACTACATAGTGAATTCTAGGTCAATCTGGGCTAGAGTGAGATCCTACCTCAAAAAAAAAAAAAAAAAAAAAAGAAGAAGAAGAAGAAAAGTAAACAGGCACACACTGAATGGTACCATACTCATAACTATACCAAATACAATTTTACCTGATTAATTAAAATACACTCTTGCTTCAAGGTCATAGAAAATTTCCATGCCAGGCCATCATAAAGAAAGAATTCAGCATTCGAAATTTCTCTTCTGCTGGGAGCCACATATTTAGAGGCTTCTGGTATTAGCTCTTTGTCCTTTTCATTAAGGCAGCTCAGCGCACAGATCGCCTGCTCTTGACTTATGGTTGGTACTGGATAAGCAGAGCTTTTCGCTAATATTTTTGCTATCTATCTGCATGAAGGCAGCATAGGTTTCAGTGTGTGAGATAAAGCATTCTCTCACACTGTGTGAGACCCACAGTACCTGCACATTATTTCACTAAGATTTATACGGAGAGAGAAACCCTATGGAACTTCAGTGCTTTTATCTTCTAACTGACAGTGCACTGCAAATGTTGCCTGCTTTTAGGGGATTACCATTTATTTACGTTGTAGCTAATGTCTTCCATGAAATTTTAATCTGAAAACATGGAAATAGAAAGTTGCCAGATATAGGAGTTTTAACATACCCAGTAATATTAAAATTGAGGCACAAAATATGACGTGCTAAAGTTTTCCAGGATGTAGAACTCTGCTCAGGGTAGAAGAATTTATTGCTGGCTTCTGCTAAGGTCATCAAGATTTATCAGATATTGTCACAGTAAAGTGGGCAAGATGGAAAATGGGAAATTTTTATAATATGATCGTATTGTGACAATTTTTCTTTTGCAAACTAGAATTCTTTTGTAGACATTGATTCAGGTTACAGTAAAATAACACTGAAGCCAGTTAGGTGATAGATACATATATCTGATTTGTTTAACAGTTGGCTTCAATGTGTTAATTCATTTAGGTTATCCATCTGGGGATGTGGAAATTGCTACTATTGCTTTCAGTAATTAACATGGTCTGTGAACTATTTTATTATAGCAAAACAACATCCAGAAGTTAATCTATATTAAGTGAAATATAATCTTCATGAGTTTTTTTTAAATAAATGTCAATGTTTCTCTTACATGTAATTGTGTTTTCAGTGTTGTCCTTTCTTTTATTCTTTTTGACAACCTGATCTTCTATGACCACTTTTTCCTCCAACAGGCAAATACTACCAGTGCCTTTTCACTAGTGGTGTCTGTGGGGCTTTGCCCTGGTCCCTGTCTTTCAATTCATATTTCACTTTGGAAGAGAAAGAAAGGCATCTGAACATTGTGTAGGGAGGAGAAAGGTTGCCTGTTCCGAGAAAGCTCGGGCTGTGTGTCATCTTGGGCTGTATGCCTTGTAATTCAGAACAACGGGCAAACAACGGGTACTGCATAACTCAGCTGCACACTACTTGCACAAATTTCGGTGTGAACAGTGCCCCCTGGATTTGTCCAGCTCAGAAACTATGTGTCAGAGCTCTGTTCCACCATACATAATTTTGTGAATCGCAAGATTACAATGTCATCTTACGAAGTCTTGTGTTCCTAAAAATTGGGTCAAGATGAATAGTCACCAATTATTACTAAAAAAATTTAGTCTCTCTTTGATTCATCCTTGCCTACTGTGTTAATTATCTGGTTAGCTTGCTATACTTTCTCTGAAGAAAACTAAACTTTAAATAGCATGTAATTAGCATATGAAAAGTGGTCATTAGATTCCTGAGTGTGTGTTGTACCTTATAACTCTTAAAGCAAGGATGTGAACTCTGCCCTAATTATTGATTCTTTGCTTTAGTTCTTTCATTTATTCTCATTTGATTCATTCTTATTCATTTTTTTAACCAGATTAAATTACTGAACACAGTAGGTCTAGGAAAGGGAATACATAGGCTCTCCATTGATGCTTGACTTATAGTTCCTTATCAGATATAACAGTTTACCCAACCCTGTTCTCACAGAACAAAGAACATCTATGCCATGTATCAAAGTGGCATTGTTTTATATTCACTTATGTAGATTGTGATAATGAAATAAATGTGTTTTGTATACAACCACATGAATGCAAAAGGTTTTCTTAAAGAAAGATAAAAGTCTAATAGAGATCTTTGTTATTGTAGCATTTGGCTTTGAAATTAGGTCAAAGGACAAAAAACAAAGTCAAACATTTAATTTCATAGCCACCCACAACTTTTCAAGTGCACATGTATGTCTATACCCAAAGGTTCTTCTTTTCTTTTCTTTTAAGTACAGGCAGATTATGTCCTAAGGCGGAGATCTAAGTATAATATCATTATAGGAGCATTATGTCTTATGAAGAAAATAGTAAATATTTCCAGATCATGAAGTTGAATATTATGGGAGATTTTAGTGAAAATAGGCCAGATCTATTACTATGTAAATGACTTTAAATATGCTAGTAATTACTCTCATATGAAAAAAAGTGGATGTGACTTTTTTCCTTCAAAGAACTGGATGATAAATGGCCATCTCTTTTTTCAATGAGAATAATAGCTAGAGGTTTGATTTAAATTTATCCAAGGGCTTAGTACACTGTATCACCTTGGAATATTGCTTTATATGGAGACTTAGAAAAACCTGAACATGATTTGAAATTGTTGCCCCCCCCCCCTTGTGGTATTTATAACCCTCTCCAGGTGTGATCTGCAGTAATGATACCTGCTTTGTTGTCAGGTCATCTTTGATTCTGACAGACTCGTGTTAAGGGGATGGTCTTTAAGTGGGACAGCTTCAGGTGACTGTAAACATTATGAGGGTATAGACAGTGTATATTTGGTTTACATTTGAGTGTTTATATTTTGCTAGACTTCATACTTGAAGACATATTAATATATGGTTACAATAAATGAAGTATCTTTAAAAAATTTTTCTTCTATGTGTTTAATTCTCAGCTTCTAATATTGTTGTGTTTGTTTTTTGCTGTTGTCTTGTTACTATTCTAATTATTTTTTGTTACTATTAAAAACTCTAAATATAAACCCCTTAATTCTGTTAGCTCCTGATTTTGGTTACTATTTTTATGACATTATCTTTGTGTTGCTTGATAATTTGTGAATCCTTTTGTAATTTTTCTGTTGTATGATAAAAATCATTCTGCAAATGCTTTCTTAGACATTGGATTTGGCTTTGTATGTGCATTGTAGTAGAATCTATTGTTGCCTGATGTGGCAATAATTTTATCATAGCAGCTTAACATCTCTTATAATTTTAATTGTTATCAAGAAGAATGACATCGTTTAATTTGACACAAAATGCAGAAGGATGGATGAATGACAAATTAATAATTTACCACCTTTGCATAATACTGAAGCATGGGTATTAGAAGGATTGATGGCATTAAAGGTTAACAAATTTTAGCAGCTTTCATTAGCTTTACATCGTCATATGTTTGTGGTACTGACTGAAATAGGCTTTGTAGGAGATCTCAGTCTAGGGAACTAATTACTTGTGCCGATTGCTGCACTGATGAATAGACCCTCATTGTATCATTCCCCTGAAGACGAGGAGCAGCCTGTGATTCACGACTGCATCCTGGCTGATATTTGATAATAATTTTAACAGATAAATGTAGGTAGGCAGAATGATGAAGTGCCTATCTAGAATTCATGACTATCAAAGCCATACACATAGCCATCTGTGTATTGACTTTTTTCTTAACTAAGGGGAATTTTATTTTATTAACTGAGTTTAAACAACTGTTGTCTTTACTTCTTTGTATATTTTGTAGATATTTTTATGTGTTTTTAAATTATATCATGTATTAGGGTTTTTTTATTTAGGTACCAAAAACAATGAAGATGAGA
This sequence comes from Jaculus jaculus, assembly GCF_020740685.1. Classification (NCBI taxonomy): domain Eukaryota; kingdom Metazoa; phylum Chordata; class Mammalia; order Rodentia; family Dipodidae; genus Jaculus; species Jaculus jaculus. The sequence continues at coordinate 97,857,485 of NC_059113.1, read as the reverse complement.
TTAAGATAGGTACTTCATTTATTTTTTTGAGGACAAGAAATTTTACACAATTTGGTACTCCATTTTAACGATATTTCCTCTTTGTGCATGACAAAATCAACAAAGGAAGTGTTTGATGTTCTTATTGTCTGTTCTATGTTCTCTGAAAAGGCCCTTGGATTCCTACTGTTTTAAAAATATTTTCTTAACTAGAGTACTGTTCATTATCTATGTGTTTATAACATGTGATGATTTTTCAATCAGTAAAAACACTTTTGAATTTTTAAAGACAGCATCTTTAAAACATCAAAATAAGGTTAACTTTACTGGGTATTTTGGGACTGTCAATTGCAGAAGTATACTAATTTGTCAAAGTTGACAGGTACAATTTTATTAGCTCATGAAATACATGTAAGATTGTATTTTATATTAATCATTCCTACATGTTTTAATTATGAATATTTTTTTATTTCATCATTGAAACTTAACATACTTTCATGGTCTACATCTCATATATATATATATATATATATATATATATATATATATATATATATATATATATATATCCCTATGGAGGGTTCTTTTTTCTGGCTTAATGTAACTAAAAAAAATAATGTCTATTAGTATTTTCCTTATAAAATATTTTCTAGCATTCTAGGTCAAAAGTACTTTACAGGAGGGAAAGTTGACATTTATATGTTGCCATATAAAAGATCTATGTAATAGGGGAAAATATCATAGAACTTAGATTTTAAAAAGTACATTTCCAGAAGTATGCTTTCAATATAGCAATTATTGCACATCATATAGCATGTAGTTTTTAATTAAATATAAAAACAGGCTACATTAAACAGAAATCCAATCTGATTTGCTTGAAAATAGATTGCTATTTCACTCTACTGGAATGGTTTATTTAAAAACAGTAAATGGAAAAGAAATGCATTTTCTTGTGTTGTTCTAAGCCTCAGGGGCTAAATGTAATGAATATTTTAAGAGATTATTTTAATTAAATTCCTGCACATCTAAACAGAGTAATATTTTATTATCACATACATAACCATGTAACTGAGATATTCATTAAAGTTAACACTTTCTGGACCAAGAATTCATGGTATGATTTACTGACCTTGTGCAAAAAGGCACAAATTAGGAAGAAAAATGAAGGGGGACAGACTTTGATTAATATAGGTAATGCTATACCATATTTATAATAGCCTTTTCCCTATTCTGGTTTATAAATGCAGCCACAGAGAAAGGTGCCCTGCTGAGGCTGAAATGAGGCTGAAATCAGAGCACATGCCACTAGAGTGTGGGGAAACTGATCACACTGTCAGCAATTCATTTCAAAATGATGTATTTAGTGCTCATTTCACCTTCCAAGAAAAGGAAAAGGAGTTCCTTAGACTAGAAGGTGATATTGTTATTTTCAAGGACATACCTAAGTTAAAGATTGTAGAAAGGAGAGTGTGAGATATGGAGGGAGAATTAAAAGGAAGGTGAGGAGGGGGGAAAGGCAGAGCAAACAAGGAGAGCTTTATGCAGAAATTCAGTGCTACCACGCTGTTTGATAATTGCTAACATATGTGGCTTCTCTGTTTCATTGTAGTCGTCCTCGTGAGTTCTGGCGCCTTGACTACTGGGAAGATGACTTGCGGCGCCGGCGACGATTTGTGCGTAACCCTCTAGGATCGACACATCCTGAAGCGACACTAAAAACAGCCGTGGAGCATGGTCAGTGCATAAACGATTCCTTGCCAGTAGCAGCAGGTACAGTGCTTGGTAGTGAAGAGCATAACTTCAGCATTACCAGGCACTGCAAATGGTCTAATACCACATTCCATAGTGTCTTACCTCCCCACTCAGAACAGAGTTTTTGTTTTTTTAATACAAACTCTGTGTAGGAAGTTACGAAATTACGGTGACAAGTATATTTATTTGTTACATTACACATACAAAACTTACTTAACATAGACCCTTTGTTTCACATTGCAAGGCTAAGATAATTGTTCTTTTAAGCAACACATGCAGCTTTGAGGACATTTCAATTCAGGAAGCCTGCCTTAAATCCTTGAGTATACAGACATCATTTACAAGCCAAACAGGTTTCTAGGTCCTGTTGTATCTACGCACTCTTCCCCCAGCCATGGTACCTTTTGCATGAGACTATGAACGAGAAGGATGTTAATAAATGTCCAGGTGCCCGGGTACCTGCTGAAGCTTGATTTGTGGGTGCTGGGATTGATGGCTCGTGGACAAAGAAAGGAAACAGACATTATGTTCATATATTCCTATTCCACATCATCTTGTTATGAGAGCTTAGCACAAAATTTTTTCTAGTTTTGTTACAATGCATCTGATGGTGATTCAATTTAGGTAGAAGTCTGATAACCAAATTTCCAGGTGAAAAAGCCTTTGCATTAAAAAATATACTTTCTTTTTCAGAGAATTATGCTTGTTATTTTATGATGTCCTAAAAGCCAGTTAAGATATATTAAGTGGAAAATGTCTTTCCCCATATTAAAATTAGTATACTTTTATAAACTATAAATTGGTAATGGTAAGAAATTGTCCCTGTCCCCTCATAAGATATTAGCTTAACATGTAGCAGTTTATGGTTAAATGGACGTATATGGCATAAATAAATAAATGGTAAATTGTATTCAATAAGGAAATTTAGAATTTTCTTCAAATTTTTATTATTTTTAACTGATTCATAAAAACACCATATGTACCATGTGATGTCTCAATGTATGTAAGGATATTGAGAATTTAGATTAAAAATCTGTATAGTCTTGGCTTTGGCCTCAGTCAGGCAGTTTAACCTCTTGCACTCAGCCTTAAAGAGCCATTTCTGGAAGAAAATGTTCACAATATGTCATCAGATATACCAAATGTGACATCAGTCCCTTAAAATTAATGATCATACAAAGAATAGTCAATAACAAAGTGATCTAAAAGCAATAATGGTCTCAGAGCCCTGTGTCTTCTACTACAGGGACTGGAGATGGGAAATGAGATACAGAATTAATTAGACCACTTTTGCTTTTAGGGTTCATATTCTTTATATGTGGCTCTGTAGATTACAGAGTTATATAGTTTTTTCTTTCTTTTTTTTAATGACACTTTCACAAAAGATTATTTGTAATTTATATTTTTTAATTTCAAAGAAATTACCATATGAACTTAAAATTTGAAATTTAATAATAAATATTGTATTTTTGAAATGTGTGTTTAACAGTGAATTGTTAATTCTGGGGTCTATGGCAAGAATGTTTTTATTAGTTAGGGTAGGACCTATTTTCTAAAACTGCACTTAGGAAGCTATTTTTCCTTTATAATAGAAATATCAGTGATGGAATTCAAAAGTTATGGTATAGATATAATATAGAATTTATTAAAAAATAAAAGAGTACATTTAACAAGTTTGAAGTATTACAACATTCTTAATGAATAAATTTTAGTTTTATTGTTGAATTTCACCATTTGTAATAATGTCATACCAGCTTTTTAAGGTGAGCATTGCAAAAATGTTGGGTTGGAAAGGATATTTATTAGCATACTTTTACTATATTTAAGCCTTTTGTACCTGTTTAGAAATAGATTTTACTCTTAATTACTCTAGATAGTAATTAAAAGGTTAATGCAATGTTATTTATCTTTCTTTGTTTTGCATATTTAAATTTATTGATCAATTAAGCATTATATGTGATACCATCCTAATTAGCAATCTTTTGCAGGCATCTTATAATAATTAATATTTAAAATAGTTTACAGGAATAAAAAGCATTAATTTAAATATGAAGTATATATTTCACAAACTCAAACAAATGTATAGATGTCTTAGCATTACAGTTAGGGAGATAGTTATATTTAATAGAACAATTTTTGTAAAAAGACAAAGATATATTTTTCTTTGTGTATATATCACTTTAACTCATGAGAGAGCATATAACTCTGAAATTCAGCACACACATCTGCTGTGCTATTGGTTATTGTGAGCACAATTTATGCTGATAAATTCTGTAAGCAGAGTCCTGAATTTTTAATGTTTTATTAAATTAAATTACTCGCAGTAATGTTCATTCTTAATTTTTTGTTAACTATGAAATTCAGTCTTTGGATAAATTTTCGAGCATAAAGGAAGCTATCACAATTAGCATAATAGGCTCAGTGTGTAAAATAAAACAGGTGCTCTGATTAAAAATAATTGAAGTTTTGGTTGATCATGGATAAAACTATAGCTCATTGTTGAATTTAAATATTTAAAAATAGGATTTCTGTGGATGGCATTTGAATTTTGCATTGCTTTATGACTTGTTTTAAATATAATTTGTTTAGCTGAGTAGATGGGCATTTTAAAATTACAGATATTTGAACATCTTGAGCCACATCACTGTTACCAAAGCAGGGCATCTAAATAAGGTGCCACTGGAGATCAGTCATGTGTCTTGGTAGTGTGCGCCATCTTTTTTATAGATTGATTCGGTTGAAGGCAAGCCTCTGGTGTAAAGGTGGCAGAGTAAATACCTGAAGAGTGATGTTCTCTGTTGGGGCGATCAATACCAGCCCCATGACTCTACTTCTGGCTACCTTCTAGTTAAAAACAAATTTTTTAATTCTGACAATTTAATTGCCCTTCCCAAGTTCACATTAACTTGCTTGGGGAAAAGAGCTTTAGGTAATTTTTCAAACGGAGACCCTCCAAAGTGGTTATTTATAAAAGTCATGTTGTAATGGAAGAATTCTTTTAACTTTGCAGAAGCTGAGTCATATTTTAACATTGAAATTAATACTTCCTCTAATGATTAAATATTTTTATGGAAATTAACAAGAAAAGGTAGACATTTGATTCTTGAGGAAATTTCCTTCTGTTGTGTAGTTTTAAAATTTATTAGAAATCTGTCATAATGGTTCTTTATGTACTGTCAGTGCAAAGCCCAGTTTGGCATTTATTTATGAACAGAACATTTTAGCTCTGGAGTGAACCTGAGGCGCAAGTAGTCTAACTTTATTTTGTAGATAAGGAAACTGAGGAAAGAAAGGGCTGCCATAGTTCTTGGTCAGTAAAGGGCTAAAGCCAGGTTAAAGAAGATTGCAAGACTTCATGTCAGGGTGCAGTGCTGTCTTCTCAAATTCAGTGCTAAATGTAATGGAACTTTAATACTCAAAGCCATGTTTAAAAAAAAAAAAGTTCCATGGTAGATGCTACAACAGCTTAACAGTAGAGTGCTATTGAACTTCAGAAGTTGTTACTTTGTGGAGAATGCACATACTAATACAAATGCATGAGGAGGATTTAATGCAATCTGAGAAATACTGTGTTAATGTGTGGCATGAAGTTAGTAGCTAACTTGTTTTCCTAAGGATGCCAGATAGCATAAAGATCCTAAATCGGGGCACTCTCTCAAATTTTCAGTCATGCCCAATACCATTGCCTTTACATCAGTGTATACAAGGCTCTATCCAAGACTTTTGAGGAATCCATGCCCATTAGGAAATACATTTGTCTTTTTCTTCCTCCCTCCTTCCCTCCCTCCTTCCCTCCCTCCCTTCCTCCCTTCTTCTTTCCTTTCTTTTCTCCTCCCCTCCCTCCCCTTCTCTCTCCCACCTCCTTCCCCTCCCTTTCTCCACTTCCTTCCCCTCCCCATCATTCCCCTCCTCCTTTACCCCCCTCCCCGTCCTTCCTCTCCTTCCTCTCTCTCTCCCTCTCTCTCTCTCTCTCTCTCTCTCTCTGTTTCTTTCTTCCAAGATAGGGTCTTGCTCTAGCCCAGGCTGACCTGGAATTCACTATGTAGAGTAATGGGTGGCCTTGAGCTCACAGCAATTCTACCTCTGCCTCCCGAGTGTTGGCATTTGGTGTGTACCACCAAACCGGCCCTACACTTCACTTTTTAAAAAAGTTACCCTTTGTACTTTGAGTCTTTTTTTCTAGGATATGTTTTATTGGCTTGGAACCTTAAGGAGGAAGCACACATTATTGAGGAGTTTAATTAGATTAAGGCAATAGTTGACTCTTCCCTGTTCAGAATAAGGTCATAGTGTGTGTTTCATAGCACTGCATGGGAACTCACATGTATTTTATGTAAATTTAGAGTTATTTTTGTTATTCCATTAGTAATCCCTGTTTTCTAGTACAAAGTGGCTGTTTCTTCATGTATAAACATCTTTTACTGTACCATGGACTTTTGAAGACTTCTGTTTACTGGCTCAGTGGATGTTTCCAAGGGGATTTATATGTTTGTGATAGAACACTTTCCTGTTTTTTTTTTTTTTTGTATTTCAATTTTCCTTACCTGTCTGGTATAAATAAATCACTTCATGCCTATCCATACTTGCTCTGAAGAACTTGAATTTATATTTTGAGGACCAGGTTCTCTTTTAAGGCCTATCATTGCTTTTAGCTTCTGCAAAGCAAAAGTCATGTTTTAAGGATACCATTTTCAAACAAGTTCTTCACTTTTATGTAAGAATGCAGTGTAATTATTAAGTCAGGAAAATGTTAAGTCAGAATAAAAGATAACATTAGGTAATGACAATCTGTTAATGGCATGAATAAATATGAACAGTGATGAGGTTCAGTAAAAATTTTATGAGCAGAAATTATCTGAATTAAACATTAAATTTAAAGCAAAAGAATGTTCTAACTCCATTCAGTTTGACTTTTAGAGTGTTGTGGACTTTACTCATGCTATCAAAATAGTTGATACTTGTTTTTAATGTTTGATTAAGTACAGAGTAAATGAGTAGTAAAAATAGATTTTCCCCAGCACATATAAACATGATAATTATCTTTTATTTTATGCTTGGGAAAGTTTTGTTCTAATTTTGAAGAGAAAAATTCTTTAGCAGAAAGCTATTAGACCACTGTGAATTGAACACGAGAGCATGTGGTGTGTATTAGGGTACTGTTGGTAATTTTACTGCTGCTAACTTAAAAACCTCAAGGGGGAGTTAATTACAGGAAAACCATTCTAAATATCAGTAAGCTGCATATTTTCTATGACAAGAGGCTTTTCTGTTAAGGTTGAACAATTCCAGAATCTGAGCTTATAAAAATAAGTAAATAAATAAATTAAAGTGGCGTCTGTATGCATAGAGTCCTCTATAGTACTTAATTTTTTTCATAAAACTGTTAAATTCAAAAGTTACTTTGTTTAGTATGAGTCAGCTTGATGAGAACATATAAAAGCTAAATCTCATTTGGAAGTGATAATATATTATATTTTAGTGGTCACTTAAATGAACATGAATTTATTTATTGAGCTATTTTAAACTGTTGCATATTGCCACTGAAGGCTCTCATTTTTTGTAAATGTTTGCAGATTAAATAAATTTCTTCACCTTTTTTTGTGTGTGTTTTCAAATGAGCCTGGTATATCTTAGAATCTGTATGGCCATAACCATAAAGTCATGAAGAGGGTGTTTAATTTAGTAGTTGCTGATGTTTGATGTCTGTTGCTCAAATTTAGGTTTTGAAATACTTTGTATTCTTTACTTGTTCAATATCATTCTGACTTAATGTTTTCAATTTTCCTCTGAGAAAAAGAAGAGTTAGTAGACAAATTAATGAATTATATATGCATTTTTATTTTCATAGTGGTTTTCTTTTTTCTTTCTTTTGTCTAAGAGCTGATAGGGGCCAGTGGTTAGCCTACTCTGGTTCTACCCTGCCTGTTTTTGTATCTAAAATGCAATTATCATGGGTCCTGCTACCTTGGCCAACTTATGTCACCTTTCTGGGTCTATTTTCTTATCTGAAATTGTAGAGTTAGCCGGTTTCTCAGAGTCAAATGAGTTAAATATGTAAAGTACTTTGAACACCCTCTGGCACATGGTAAGTGCTGTGTGATATTGGCCTTATTATTGGTATCTTTGCTTTGAAGGAGTTATAAATCAAAAACATGAAGAGAATATGGCTTTCCAATTCTGTCTGTACTACCACCTGACTGGTGAATGAAAATTCATTGTAAATTACTGTGTAAGAAAATCTTAGAAGCTTATGCTTTCTTTTGCATTTCTATGTGGTCAGTTTATTTTTAGTAAAAGTTATTAAGTTGGAAAGGGTATTGTTTGAAGCAAGGCAATATTTTTGATTCTAGGGTATAGAAACCTAAGTATTGAATACAAACAATGACATGACTCTATATAGCTATTTTCCTAAAAATTGATATTTAATTAGAAAATGTTTGTAGGATCTGAAAAAATAATGCAATTTTAATTAGGTGTATTAGACTTCAAATTTTTAGTGAGCCATTCATATTTGTGTCATACTACAGATATGAAATAAAATAAGATTTCATTTACCTTAAGTGTATTCAAGGCTAAATATCCAAAGCTTTACCATGACTTCTTTAATAGAAAACCCTTATGGCCTTTTCAGTGCCACTCTATTACATGCAAATGTTTTACAAGGTGAATTCACATTAAACATGAAAACCACTTTTACCTTTAACATTATCCATAGCCCTGTTAAACCTTAGAAGCTTTGATTTGCTGACTTAACCAAGTAACCAGAGCAGTTTCTTGAAATGTTTAGAATAAATTCTATAGGTAAACATCAGCTATGCCCTTGAAAAGGGAGAGCTTTACTCTTTGAGGGCATTGGACCTTGTGCCTAGGCAGACACTGCCCTGCTGGGAGAGCCAGCCATCAGATTTCCACATCAGTAGCTTCAGCCTGTGTGTATCAGGTGCCTTATGGACAATCCCTCCACGTCCCTGGCTGCAAACCCAGGACGGATGCCCACAGTGTAGCGAAGATTCAAAACTTTCCCCACGTGGCACCATCCAAAAACCAAATAAGGGTTAGGAAAAGACACTGCTGAGCTTTAACACATGACCAACCCTGTCTGCCTTCCCAATTTTCCTGAAGAGAAAACTGTTCCCATGCCTGCTGTGGAGAGCAGCAATGTGTGGTTTGTGGGTGTCAGGCCATGTTTCCATCCTCCTGTGTCCTAACTCCCCTCTCTGACCCTGGGCCTGGCAGGCCCGACTACCTCTAGTGAGACTGGTGCTTAGAGACCTGGGGGGAAGGCTCTGCCCAGGAGTGCTCAGCTACTCTTTCTGTGCCCTGTGGGTGCCTTAGCCCTTTCTCTTGGACAGGGGAGGGGTGTGGAGCCTTCCCTCAGTGGTGTGTGTGAAGGGTGATGGTGATGGGCGGGGAGTAGTGTGAAAGTGGGAAGGAGGAGGGGAAGAGGAAGAGAATGCAGCTGTTAGAGCTCTGGGTATCAGATAGCGCTTTGGTCTGGGCCTCCTTCCTCCGCTGTCTGCTGGTCTTCCCCAGCGCTGCCCTTCTTACTTGTGGACTGCTGCCAGCCCCTCCCCGGCCCCGTCACAATGTTTGTCAGTGGAATATTATTCGGAGGAATGAAGCTCTGCTCATTATTTTTCCACGTTAAATAAGCATTGATTCCAAGACTAGATTCTACTAATGAATTGGAGGTGTGGGGGGGGGGGAGTGTTCTCTTGGAATTCTCTCCTGCCCTAACTATAAGTAAATAAATGGCTGGGTGCGCAGTGCAGGGGTCAGACTTAATGGGATTAGGGCGCTTGTTCAGGGTAACATTACACTAGCTTGGGGAATCGAGTTTGTCAAGAGGAGCATGTGTGCCATCCCAGGCACTTTCCCCACTGTGGGTGACTGTGTAAAAGATTGGCCATGTCTAGTACCCTTCCTTCAGCCTGCCCCTCCTCTAGCTCTTGTGGGGCTGACTGACAGACAGCTTTGTTTCCTTTCCATTTCAGCCACAGATGAAGACATCCTGGCTAAAGGAAAACAGTCCATCAAGAGTCAGGCTTTAGGAAATCAGAACTCAGAAAACGAGATCCTCCTGGATGGCGACGAGGACACCCTATCATCCGTGGATGAGAAAGATTTAGAGAGTCTTGCCGGTAATGCAGTGGCTGCCCAGACTTCAGCTGGCTCTGGGACAATGAGCATCTAATCACTTACTTTTTCAACTGTGACCCCTGGGACTACCAAGCTTACACCACAATTACATTAACTAGAGATTGGTTTTGTTCTCCCCCCTCCATTCCCTTGCATCTTCTACAATTTGTCTCCCGATCTTCATCTTCTGTTACATATACTTTTCACTGGACGAGAAAAGAAGTTTAAAACCAGCCACAACCAAATTGCTTCGTTCATCCCTTGGGAGTTACCATGTCGCTGTAAAATGAGGGTTATAAGTGAAATTCTACCAATTGTTTTACCTACTGGTAAAGCTCGGATGCAGACAGGCTGTTTGCTTTGACAGACAAACCTCAACAAACATCCTGTTATACACCTGACCCACTCAAACAGTCCATCCCAAGAAGTCCATGAATTTTCACAGGATTCACATATTTTGCTTGATGTAGGAATCTAGATTTGTACTCTGCAGATTTTGTTTTATTCCCCTTATGGGAAAAATTCTCTTGGCCAGCCTGAAATTTCAATATTTTAATAGATGACTTTTTCTTCCCCCCTTTAATGGCCTGTGACTGTGTTTCTTAAGAAGGAAAGCCTGAAAACTACAGTTTCTATAAGTGAACATTACATAATCTTTCATTCTAATGATTTTTAGGAGAAAAAGCATTAGAAGCTTTTATTTGGTAACATCCCTGCAACCCATGTATTATACAAGTTGTTAATGACCTGCAGACATAGACGCTAGTCATCCTCCGGTGAACCTAACCCTCTCTGAGAAGTACAATAGTAGAGGGTGGATACCAGGTGATACTTTTCCTGCACATCAGTTTACCTATTTCCTCCTTTAGTTTACCCCTATTCTTGCTATTAGTGATCCGTTCTTATAGTAATAGAGGTGAAAAGGGGTTTAATTATATAATCTTGACAATGGCAATGGGATTAAGAAGTAATCCACACTAATAAAGTGGCGTGGGTTAGAAATGAACTGGGAATTGTCATGGGTCTGCTGTAGGACCTAGGCTGCCCCAGCTCTTGCAGCTGTCTGCTAACCCATAATTGAATGTCTGAGTGCGATTGAAAAAATGTTATTTCTTCTCAGGATTACATGCTAATGTACAGAGGGCACAAGGAGACAGCAAAAGAACGCATAGCTGCTTATTTCATTCATTTATAGGGATGAGCTATGGGAAATCATGGCTGCTCTGCTGCTATCTGCTGCCCATCTGCAAGCACAATGTATTTGTACATTGGGAATAGAGGGCAAAGCCTGCTCTGATCTCCACAGAGTATCCCTTCCATTGTCCTATTGGCACACATTAAGATTGATGTGAGATTAAGGACCACCACACTTCTCACAATCGATGGAAATGTCAATTCATCTGAATTTTGAAACACTTATTCATCCATCGATTACCTGAAGAGATGCACCTTGTTTATAGGCACTATATTAATTCAGAATTATAAATGCCAATCTTTTTTGGCTCTTTTCTCCTAAAGGATTTATGGCAGTGAGAAGTTGTCATGGAATTTCATATTTTTTCTACATCTAATGCTATATAAATGTATATGTTATATAATTATTTTAGTCCTCATTTTAGGCTTAGCCCTAACATATTTAATGTTATTCTATCTTTACTGCATCTATTGTTTTCAGTAGCAGTCTGATTTGTCTCTTTGATAAGCCCTGTGGAGATTTGATTATTCCAATAAAAATTCATTCACTTGGAAATACACCCTCCAGCTGTTTACTCCCAGAGTCCCTGAACTACACTGATATTAGATTTGGAGGCATTGAACAATATTTAACAGTAGAAAGGAAGGCTCAAAAAAGGAATATTCTTACCCATATTACACAAGGGAGATTTGTTATAGAAGAGGTGGTGTGTGAAACTGTCACAAAATCTTCATCAGAGAAGATGGTTATCAAAGAATTTCTGAACACTTCACTAATAAGCTAGTGATCTTTTTGTGGTCCTCTAGGCCAACTCTTGAGCTCACCTCTGGCCCTGGGAGCCTATTGAGGCTTCTCAGCTCTTGGTTGTTTTTCCTTGTTTGATAGCCTGAGGCTTGTTTTCTAAATGGACCACAGATGCACTTATTTAGGAGAGCCTCCTCCTTACCTCAAGATTAGACCAAAGCTTTTCACACTCCCTGTAAGGTAATTGCATCTTACTTCACTGTTTTCATTACCTTTGTATTATCAATCTTAGGATAAGAGAAACCTGACTTAGTCTCTTCAGAAGACTTGAGATGACGGGATATGTAAGAGTAGAGGCAGTAGTTTAACCAATTTGTATTTAGAAGTAAGAATTTTAAAAATTACAGTAAATTTCTGGTCAAATTTGAGTGTTTGAAAAATGTCATTTCAACCCATACAGCTTATCTTTTTCTCCTTGCAGGTCCAGTTAGCCTGAGCACACCGGCTCAGCTTGTGGCCCCCTCTGTTGTAGTAAAAGGTACTCTATCTGTCACCTCCTCTGAGCTCTATTTTGAGGTGGATGAAGAGGACCCTAGCTTCAAGAAGATCGACTCCAAGGTGAGAAGATAAAGAGGGACTTCATCTTTTCCTTATTATGAAATGGTAGGCTGTTAGGTAAGATTAATTTTGAAAAAAGAAATCTGACAAGCTTAGTTTAAAATTCTTGTGAGCTGCCTTGCTTGCATACAAGGCAGGTATCTTTGTTAGTTTATGATTCTTTTACCATGTAGTTTGTTGAACTTCATTTAGATTCCAAAACAGTTTCCACTTAATTGCATTTATCATGAGCTCTTCAGGGGAAGAGACCTCAGGGAACATTGTCTATAAAATTATTCTGCTTCAAAGGGTCCAGGGTGAATTATGCTGCAAAAATTCAGTGAGATTGGGAATGGAATTATTTTGTTTAGCCTTTATGTTTTCTGGATATAATGCCAATATATCATTCTACTTGCTTTGTCTCCATGACTTACTGCTCTGTCGTGCATGCGGGCATGTTCTGCCAGTGTGCGATACCTCTGTTTCCCATTACCTGTGTTAGGCTTTACAAGGCACTGCATAATTTCCTATTCTTAAATGAAAATGTAATTTCCCTTTATAAAGGTATTTCTGATTACTTTTCTGACCATGGCAACTTTTTAGTTAGAAACATTTCTGTTTCTTAACATCATAGTAAAGCCAAAATTATGTTGATTTCATGAAAGTGAGTGGTACAGTTTTCTTTAAAATGAAGAAAATAAGTGACCTGTCAGAGAAATTGTTTAAAATGGAATAACCTGTTTTGTTGGCTTATACGGTGTTTGTGAGTGCGTACTTAATATGCATTCTGAGTTTATTGGTAGCCTTTTAGCTTAGAAATTATGTGTGAATTATTAAATCTTAATGATTTAGAATATCTCAAAGAAGTTCTTGAGGAAACTGTTAAAACTTTAAGAACTTTACTACAAACAAATCATTTGTTGTCTTGCGTATGTTCCCAGCACCCTGTTTTCATATTGGTATATGTGTTAAGACAGGACTTGGTACATTATATGACAGGTAGGCCATGATAGACCTGTCTTTTGGAGTTAGATAATGGAGTTAATATACTATTTAAAACAAACATTAATTCTAAAATTTATTACCTAGAATTGTTTCCTACTTTGTTATGTGGTCAAAATGTCTGAGATGTTTTAATATCTTTATGAAAGGAAGGTTACCACAATGACTTTAAACACCATGATTCCTGGGAGTTTTTGGAATTAGAGAGTCTTAGATTTAAATTCAGAATATTTCAAGTTTTTTAGGACATACATGACTTAAAGTCTAAAAATTAATTTGAAGCTCTTTAAAGAATGGTTTTTTAAAATTAAAACCTCTGCCAGTCTTTGAGACTCAATTCTTCGAAGTTATTTGCTCCTGTAGTGGCAGTTAGAACTTTTGCTCCTCTCTGGTCTTGTTCTGTGCAGCATTGTTAAATTATCTTTCTCTGGTACTTGTAAAATATAGAGTATTTTACCTAGTCACAAGATTGTCTCGTGTCACTTCAACCTGCCTAATTGCCTAGAAACCAAAATTCCCCACCATTCATATTTACAATAGCCAATTATTTCTAGAATCTTTGATTTTTGTGTAGGCATTAATGCTTCAAGCAACTATAAATACCAACACTTTAGTTGGCTACAGCATTTTCTTTAAATTTTTTATTTGAAATTTGCCTGTTTTGAATAAGGAAAAAAAGACACTGACTTGGGGGTATTATTATTTTTTTGTCAGTTTAATAACTTTTTCATACTCCATTTAGAGGAAATTGTGTCTAATTCTAGAAATACTTTTTTGAATGAAAATTGTCATTTTAAGATAATACTTTAATCTTTCAATCTTAAATAATTTTGTATATATACAAGTAGCTACTGTTTGTTTAAAAATATTTTTATAATTCAGACCATTTCCCTCAGAAAATGGATGTTTTCTTATTTTAAAAGTTAATGAGTGCACTGAATTAGTGAATTTATTTTATATCTACAGGAAGAGAGACCAGAAAAATGGATGTATGTTGGAAGAATGAGATGGTTTCAGAGTAGATAAGATGTACATTTGTATATTTTGTAGGGCACTGTTTGCTCCAACGGCAGCCGACAGCATGTGCCTGTTCTGTCAGGAGAACTAGGCTTCAGAGCCTGGGAGGCTCTTGTTTTCCACCCACCTCTTCGTCCTTCTGCTAGTCCTCCCCACACCCCTCCCCACCCAACTTCTGCCTCTCCTCAGAAAACTGCTTTTTAGAACATTTCTTTCTGTATCTGTCATTCATGGCATTTTGTTCCCAACAAGTTAAAAATCATGCCAACGTAAAGAATAACATTTAAGTAATCGAGGTAACATTGGTAAAGCTAATGGGATATATAGTTTCTTCCAATTTAAACATACAGACAAGTACCTTCAGAATATGTTGTGTTCCTAATTATTTAACATTCTGAATAGTTATTTTCTTTCATTTAAAAGAAATTGTTGTCAAAGTTGAAATACTGAAGTGATTTTATTGGGTTGTTACCTTATAAAAGCAGGAGGAAGAAGCACTTTCTCTGTTTCTAAATTTTTGGAACAATTTTTTTTTGTCACAAAAATGGTATCAATATCTTCCTTGTATATAAGGTTCAGGGTTATGTTTACAATTTGATTAAAAATGAACATGTCTATAGCATTTATAACTAAGCCATTTAGAAACTGAAGTAATTAATAAATCTTAATTACTCATATTAATATTTTGGGGGTGAGGAATATTGCTATCACTGTTTTACTCTGTTTTGGTGTGATTAGTTTTGCTCACTATATTTTTTGACTAATTTGAAACTTGAAGAGGACAAATGGCCAAAGGAAAAATATCAACTGACTTCATTATTTAAAATGCATCCACAAACATTTCCTTTCTACTGTATTTTTAAGAAATTACAGCATAAGAAAGCAAATGTCTTGGTTTGAAATGGGAAGCTATTTTAAGAAGGGCTTTTTTATTTTTTAAGTTATAATGAAAATGTCTTCCCATACTGTGTACATTTTTCCAAACATGACATAAGAAAATACTTTTAACGTTAAGATGTTCAGAACAATTGTATAATATTGAGTAATATTCTTTTTTTTCTAAGTGTTGTGTAGAAATTTGTATAGTTAATTCTACAAAATGATTTCAAATAAAAGTTCAAATGGAAGCCTTTTGCATTTAGTTACTAAAGTTCCTATCTTGTAAGTTAGAAAGTGATCTCATGGTCTCATCTGCCTTCACTGAAGAACAATCCACAACCAATCAATTACATCGTAAAGTAATATTTTTATTACTGGTTTCAACAAGACATCTCAGGGTTAGGGTAGAGGTGCAAGAGAGGAGGGAGAGGCACACTGACATTGGCACTGAGATACATTTCACATCAGTAAAACTTTTTTAAAAAGAAATTTCACAAATAGTTAAATAACTTTTTCACTTGGTGACAACCATTCAGGCAACCCAAAACAAAAAGGAGGGGGTGGGTGAAGAGGGAAAAGGGGGAAGCTACTATACATGGATTTGAAAATGTACCTTGGGTTTCATTCTGTGATGGCAAAGCTCCGTTGCTTCTTTTGTGTGAGCTTTAAATTCACATTGTTTGGAAGGAAATTTTTGTGCAATATTGTTTTTTTTTTTGGTTGGTTTGCTCTCTTTTGTCTGCTTCTTCATTAAGGAAGGCTTCTGCCAGACTGCCCCTTTCCATTCAGGTGATTTCCATAAAAGTTTGTGTCCAGAGTTTCGGCTCTCTTGTTGCTGCGCGCGCGTCTTGCTGTGTGTTGGGGTTTCCAGCAGCCCCAGCTCCCTATAGTTTGTCCAGGCTTTTGGGATTGGTGAGGATTTCCCTGGCCAACCTCCAGGTCTGCTTGGCAGCGCTCTCCAGGGCCGAGTGGGGCTTGCCCTGGAAGAGGTCGAGGTTGGGCAGAAAGTAGTGCGGGCAGCGGCGGCACTGCAGGCAGGAGATGAGCTGCAGCAGGATGCCGTTGAGCCTGTCTCCCAGGCACGCCTCATCCCAGTCCGTCTCCCGGGGGTGCTTCTCGCACTCGTACAGCAGCAGGGTCTTCATGTGGTAGTTGTTGAGCGGCTGCCCGGGCAGCTCCAGGTGACGGTCCCGCAGCGTCTTGAGCACCGACAGGCACTTGTTCCTGCAGCCGCCCATCAGCAGGCGGTTCTCGGCCTCCCCGAACTGCAGCACCCAGGCGTCGCTCTCGGCCGAGCTCTGCTTGCCGGTGAGCGAGTAGCACTCCTTGGAGAGCAAGTTGAACCCTTCGGCCTTGACCTCGGCCACGCGGTTGGGGCCGGGCCAGGGGATATGGGGCATGGGCCACTGCGCCGCGCTGCGAGGCCAGATGCCCGTGCACTTGAACGCCGGCGTGATCTGCACCACGTAGCGCTCTCGGATGCGCAGCTTGACCTCGCTGGTGTCGGCGATCATCTTGACCACGTCGCGGTAGCTGCACTTGTCCACCGCCTGGGCCACCAGCGTCTGGAAGCGCGAGCGTATCTTGCGCGCCGAGAGGTAGCCGGAGGCCGTGATGAACTCCACCCAGAGCGACATGCTCCGCTTGCGCCCGTCGCTCAGCTTCAGCACCGCGCAGCCGGGCAGCGAGCCGTCGTCCACGAAATTGAAGACGCCCATCTGGTTCAGGTAGAGCACCACTTCGAACTCGGTGGGCGAGATGACCTCGAGCCCCTCATAGCGGGCGTCGATCTCGCTCAGGGAGCTGATGAAGCGCGGCTCCTGCACCTCCACCTCCTTGAGCACGTCCGACACCACCTTGCAGACCTCCCGGATGGTCTTGGCGATGGCCGCCTTGCGCGCCTGGCAGCGCTCCGTGTAGTATTTGTTGAGCTGGTACACCAGCTTGGCCTGGGCGGCGATCATGTTGGGGCACAGGTCCGGGCTGTACACCGGCGTCTCGCAGTACGTTGAGGGATCCAAGGCTCAGGCGCTCGTGGTGGCCCTGCGGCGCTGGACAGAGGCGGTGCGCTCCCCGGACCCCGCTGGCTCTCGCGCCCTGCTCCTCGTTGCCGGCTGGGGCTATGGCCGGCCCGCGGGGTCTTTCCCTTCCTTGAACTCTTTTTCTTTTTCTTCCTTCCGTAGGAAATTAGAATGTGGTTTAAAAAAATAATAGAAGTACCCGCTGAGACTTTTTTGCTATCTTGAACCAAAATGAAGATAACCGCATGAAGGAGAGGTGGGGTGCTGAGGGGGGGAATTTTTCAGATTACCAAGAGGTTAGGTTTAGATGTCTGCAGTAGCCAAGATTGCTGAGATAATCTGGAAATAAAGTCTTTTTAAGTGCCAAAGAAAATTTTTAAATAAAAGCGAAACATTCAGTGGTTCATTCTTGAACTTCTCTCTCGCCTCGCGGTGGGAAGGACGTCTTCCCGCAGCATAGGTGATCCCTCCCTCCTCGCCCTCCCGCAGATGGAAAGTGAAGGGTGTAATTAATGCCCGCAGAGCTGCTGGCCGCGCCCGCGCCCACGTCGGCCGACGCCCGCGTTCTCAGCGGCCTCCTCTCTTCCCGGGGCTCGCAGTTTCCCTCGCGCCCTACTGGAGTCGTTGTTTAGAGTGGGCCGGCGTGTTTGTCCTGGGTTCTTCCTGCCTTTCTCTAGGTGCAAACCGCTGGAAGTTGTTTGATAGTCATCTCTGCTTCGTAATTTATACTTGTGGCCCTTGCAAAATCTATCTTAGTGTGACGAAGTCCTTGCTGGCGTTTCATCTGGCGTGCAGTTGTAGCCCAGGGTTTCTCCTCTCCTGTATGTGGCTCGTGCGGATTCCACTTTCTGCGCCGTCTCTCCCTCCTGCCCTCGGATATCTGCCCCCCTCTCCCCCACCTCCCTCTTTCTCCCAATCCCCCCTCTCCCTCTTTCCCCCTCCCTCTCTCTCTCCCTCCCTCTCTCTCTCCCTCTCTCCCTCTCTGAGTTACTTTATGAATGGTCCCTGGGCCATCGTGAGGGGGGCGGAGTTTCAGTTCCTACAATCCCTTTGCGAGCTGTCAGTGCCTTAGCCAATCCGAGAGAGAAGACAGGCGCCCGGCGCTCGGTGGACGGTAGCAGTCACCACCACGGTACTTGATAAAGAAAAGGGGTTATAGAGAGAAGAAAATCGGAGGACGTAGTAGAAGTGAAATGCTCGCGCACATCTTGCAGCCCCTCTTCTTTATCCTCTTTTCAGTTTCAAAGAAGAAAAAGATGTCTGGACTAACGGAGGGAGAGTACCAGTGGTTCAGAAAGGTTCACTTAAAAAAAAAAATCAGCATTGTGCACAAAGTGCAGACTCCACCAGAATTACTTTGGCTTGAAAGCAAATGCGAGCAGGAAGGGGGACTCGGGAAAGGACCTAATTTTTATAGGTTCTTTTCCTCCAACAAAGTCTTTCTCCACTCCCATTGTTGCCAAGAGCTGGAGCTGTCTAAGTGTGCCAGGGGCGTGGGGGGGGCAGTGCAATGGATCTAGGATGAGGGTTTATAACCATAAATCTCTTGTTAGTAATTTCCATATGGTGTTGAAAAGCAGAGCAGGACAAAAACTAGTTCAAACACATCGTTTGGTCATTATTTAATAATTAAGATTCGGATGTATTTGTGCTGCTGTTTTATTGTTTCGAGAACTAATTAGCTACTAGAGAGGAAATATCTAATTCGTCAGAAATCGTGTACATTCATATATAGTAGGGTGGCAGGCTATACTTATAGATTAAAATAAGCTAATAAAATTGTTTCAAACTGAATGAAAATGAAGCGGAAGTAGATGTGAGCCTGAATTCAAGTTTTCTTGGTATGTTGGTGCCGTACACCTGATTTGAATACATTCTCAGGCAGTGCCATTCCCGTTGTAAAATGATTTTAGGTTCATAATTGAGTCTTAGTTGGCTGCTACGTAAACCTATAAACTGCATGTTATTGATCATGCAGGTGGCCTCACACCTCCCCTGGCATGCCATGGATGCCCAGGCTTGTGCCTTCCAGTATGTTTCATCCTTAACAAGCGGTGCCAGTTGTCGCCTTTCAGCTCTGGGGAGAGGAGAAGTGGGGCAGCCTCTGACCGACTTGTTCCTGAGGCTTTACCTTCGAACTTGAGCTGTCTGGATTCCCAATCGCTTTAGTCCCCCAGCTAGTTGGGGTTCTTTTTAGGTTGATTTGGGAGATAATGTACCAGCTCTGGCTTTATGTGGTAAAAATTAAAACCCATGAAGCCTTTTTGCAAAATCCGTTTGTGTGGCTTTTGTGAAGCCCTTAAAAGGGCTTGTCTTGCGCTCTTAAAACCCCGAATTCAATTGCTTAAGGCGAGTTCGTTTTCCTCCATCTACTTGGTGTTGGCGGCGTTCTTTCTTAGTGTCTGCTGAGGTCCGCTGACGTGTTGTCGCTGCTGTCTTTTTGCCAAAGTCCTTTCCCAAAGTTGTCGCTGCTGTCTTTTTGCCAAAGTCCTTTCCCAAAGATTATTTGACTTTTTTTTTCTTAAAAAAATCAAGCCGGGCTTATTGCTTCTGGACTTTGATCAGCGGCGAGGAGTTGGGAGGAAAGGCGGAAAAGTGCATCCGCGAACCTCCAGCCGAGCTCGTGGGAGTCCCGCGGGGCGCGGCGGGCTGGAGGAGGACCCCGGCCGGGGCCCGCGGGCGCTCGGGGCGGTGCTGCGGGGCCCGAGGACAACTTTCCCGCGGGGCAGCTTCTCGCGCGGGCAGCTTTGGGGCGGAGACTCCTGCGAGGCCAGGGGTGCGGGCTTGCCCTCCGCCTCCTCCCGGGGCCGCAGCGGCTTCGAGCCGCCGTCGGGGTGCGGGACTGACCCCCACCCCGTTCTGGAGCCCAGCTCCCCGCGCTTCTGCTTCTCCACCTGTGCTTTGCCGACGCCCAAGGATGATAAAACGTTACAAATGTTTGATTTAAAAACAATTCATTACCAATTTGCCCTGTCCAAAGTAGATGCGCTAGTAAATGATAAATCAGTTAAACAAAGGCGACTTTAATTTATGGCCGCGGTACTAATTAGAAACATCATTCAAGCAATAAACTTAAACACTTGCAGCAAACACCGCCCCCTCCCCCTACCTCGGCGCCTCCGCCCGGCTTCAGCTGTGTTTGCGGCTCCTCTCCGGGTGAATAATTGAAGGGGAAACGGTATTCGTGGAGGCTGTAATTGAAGAGCCCTTGTCACCTCCGCTTTTATGTATGTTGGTATAGAAGTCCATCAGCGGATCTGGATGCTTCTGCCCGACATACGGGGATATGGGGCTCTATTAGGGAACCCGAGCAAGCGGGAGAAACTCTAGAGGCTAAAAGCCACTTCAAGTCTTCAGGCCAATTGATCTGTATTCTCTTGTTATAATCCGTCTCATCATACTTGAGTTAATGAGGCAAAGGAGGGGGAGCGAAATCTGATGGTCCTTGACAAATTCATTAGGGAGGCTGCAGGACATTTTATTTGACTGTTAAACATCTTGTTTGTTTGGTTTAGGCAGTGCCAACATCAGCAGGCTTCTGCCCAGAACTGTGGAGTTGGGCTGGCAGGCTACAAGGCATTCCTGGGGGGGGGGGGGGTCCTGTCTTTCTCTTCTCTTCCTTTTCCTTTCCTTTCCTTTCTTTTTTTTCTTTCCTTCCTCTCTCCCCTCTACTTCTCCTTCCTCCTCTTAGTCTTCTTCGCTTTGGATTGTGGGTACAGCAGAACCTTCACGCTTCTCCAGGCATAACATTTCCCCTTGTCACAGAAGGAGCGTCTGAGAGTGTAGGTGGCAGGGCTAAGGTGGACATGTTTGGAATTACTGTAAACTTAAAAATGTTCATGCTTAAAACTTGCGTCTGAAAAACTTCCTATCCCTTTAAAACATTGAGTCAGAGTATACCAAACATGCCTCTAGATTTTGAGAACTATGACTATTAAAGAAAAATAGCCATATCATCCGAATTTTATTGATAATGATAAAACTTTTAATGATTAATTGAATAACCTCATCAAATCCTTTTGACTACAGACTTGATAATGAAAAAATCATTATATAAATATATTTTCAGAGAAAAGTACTGTATTTAACATTGAGGGCCTTTTTATAGTTACAGTTAAAATCAAGACTGGGGAAACCCTCACATTCTGCAATGAAATGACAGTACATTAACTGAAAAGACTTCTGGTTGAAGAATAGTGAGCAGTTAGGCCAGAAAATTAACCTTATAATATTTTATTCCATATAATGTGAGACTCGAATTTTCCTGAAAAGTAGTGAGTAAATTCAGTTTTGAAACTTTCTTACAGAGAGAATTCAGTTATATTTTCTGTTAGCATTGAGTTAGCCCCAGCTTCAGTGCTGTGAGAAAGAACCGTGCATTCCATCTAGAAGAAAGCTGGTTGGGAGAAAAAAAGGAAACGAATGTGCTTTGCTTGTCATCTTCACACATTCCTGCACTGCTGAGGAAGTCTGGCTGCCACAGGGATGTGTGGTGCAATGGTTCCCTTGTCTCTGGAAGGCGTCCCTGACTTCTAGGGGACGCCAATGCTTCTGCAGATCTGTCCCTTATCATCCTGTTTATCTTCCCGCAGAATAGAGAACCCTTAAACTTATGGCCCTGTGCTGCTCTTTGGGGATGTTTTAGCTGAATTAAGCTTCAGTGCATTTGCTTTACTCTACCAGATCAGTAAACCTTAAAAGGTATCTTCGCATTTATAGATATAATATACAGTATGACCATAATCTTTATAAAGACTATACAGATTTTACATGATATGATCTTGTTTCCAGGAAATATTTTAGTAGCATTCAGAAAATAATTAAATTATTGGCTTAAAAGAGACCTCTGGGGTCTAGCCTTTTTAGAAGCCAGAGGGCTCTGTGTTTACCTATGTACATTCTTGTCCCCTGGAACCTAATTTTAAAAGAGCTTTGTAGTAGCTGTACTTTTGTTTCTTATATATTGAATTAATTTACATCATGATGGAAATACTAGATTTAAAAAAAAAACAAATTTCTGATTTGGGTCCAAATCTAAAACACTATTCTCTATATTCTAAAACTATCACAATAAAAGCAGGAAGGAAAGTAAATAACCCAAGCATGTTTTATTTGTGTGTTAGTTGATGAAATTTTATATAAATAACTGTTTAAGTCTATGTAGGAATTTTAACAATTGTTGATATTGAACTATATCCATTATATTGAATGTCAGAATGAAACAACACACTCCTTTATTATTATTTGGTATTTTTTTTTTGTCAACTGATCTAATTTTCCTTGGCTTTGAAGTGTGCCACAAATTGTTCCTAAGGTAATGATAATTATTACTCAGGAATCAGTTGTTTGCTTTGAATAGTTCACTTTTCATGCTTAATAATTCTAACTGGCCAAGGATGCTGTTGAAACCCCTCATCCCCTTTTTCTTTTTAATTTTTTTTATTTTTATTTATTTATTTGAGAGCAACAGAGAGAGAAAGTGGCAGATAGAGAGAAAGAATGGGTGTTCCAGGGCCTCCAACTACTGCAAACAAACTCCAGACCCATGCACCCCCTTGTGCATCTGGCTAATGTGGGTCCTGGGGAATAGAGCCTCAAACCGGGGGCCTTAGGCTTCACAGGCAAGTGCTTAACCACTAAGCGATCTCATTCCCTCTTTCTAAATAGCTTTAGGGGGGGAAAAAAAATCACAGCAACTTGTAATCACTGTGATTGCTAACCCAGAGGTAGTGTTCTCCTTTCTCCTTTCTACAGTTTGAACTTAAGATAATGTTGTGTCCCCTAAAGTGAGAGCTTTGATGTCTCACAGCAAGCCCATCAAACTGTACTGCAGAGCTCACTGCCTTCTGTGTTCTTCATGGGTAGTGTTTGGTGGGCATTTGAGATTTTTAAAAGTACCCTCCATAGCACTGCATGTACTACTATGGTATTTGTCCCTAATTAGCCTTGCACATGTGTAATGCTGGCATTGTTTAGTAGAATGAGAAAATTGAAAGTATAGTGTATTTTAGGTTCCCCCCTAAGTTAAATAACAGCATTATAAATGAGTACTACAACTCTACATTCTTCGATTTCAACAGATATACAGTGCTAGTGTAGGAAACACCTACTCAGGAAAATGGAAATAAACATTTAGTCTGACTGAAATAGAAATGCCATTGCGTTGTTGGGAGTGCAACATTAATTCCATAAAAATTAATTTAGCGAGTATTTTTCAGAAGGTGTTTGAGTGAACTTGCTGTATTTTCACTTATGTCTTATGTGTCTTTTAGCATTATCAAGAAACCATTTAGCCTTTTTTCATTTTAAATATATACATTTTCAAGTTAGAGCTTTTGCAGTTATTTATTCTCATACATCATAGTTGTTCTGAAAAGTATGTTTTTTTTCTGTTTTTTCCTTTCTTTATTCTAATTTAAAAAAAGATTTTAAACTTATTCATGTACTATGAGGTAAATATTAAATTTTACCTGCCAGATAGTTTTGGCTTCCACAATTTTTGGCTTTCACTATAAACTTGAATGAGATGATGTACTTAGTAGAGCCAACTTTGAAATAAAGGGCAATAATATAGTGTATTGATTATTCTTTGTGTCTCTTCTACCTAGAAAATAATATTTTGCTGATATTTAATGTAATTTCCAGAAGATGGACAGGAAAACTATGATTAGTTACTACTGATTTTAATAGTGAACAAGATTGAAAGCTGATTTTAGCTTAAGGAAGGTATGATATGTTTTTGGTTTAAAAGTAATACTGTTAGGGCTAGAGAGATGGCTTAGTGGTTAAAATGCATGCCTGTGAAACCTGAAGACCCAGGCTCAGTTCTACAGGTCACACATAAACCAGATGCACAACATGGCACATGTGTTTGGAGTTTGTTTGCAGTGGCTAGAGGCCCTGGCTCACCCATTCTTTCTCCTCTTTCTCTCTCTTCCCCTCCCTCTCTGTCTCAAATAAAATAATTTATAAAAAGAAAGTAAGCTGGGCGTGGTGACACACTTCTTTAATCCCAGCACTTGGGAGGCAGAGGTAGGAGGAGCCAAGAGTTTGAGGCCAGCCAGAGACTACATAGTGAATCTAGGTCAGCCTAAGCTAGAGTGAGACCCTACCTCGAAAAGCCCCCCTCCAAAAAAAGAAGAAGGTAATAGTATTGAATTGCATTGTGTAGAGTATGTTTCTTAGAATGTTAAAGCTATCTGCCCATTCCTATCATTTCTTTTGGTTATAAAACACATTGATAAACAGATGATTGAGATCAGTGGTGTAGATTATGTCAGTGCTGAGCTATACTTAGAGCATATGAGACATTTTTTAGACCTGTGTTTAAAATTATCAGCCAATAAAGGCTCCTGCTTGCAAAGCCTACCAGCCCAGTCTCAATTCCCTAATACCCACATAA
Source organism: Jaculus jaculus (assembly GCF_020740685.1). Taxonomy (NCBI): domain Eukaryota; kingdom Metazoa; phylum Chordata; class Mammalia; order Rodentia; family Dipodidae; genus Jaculus; species Jaculus jaculus. The sequence continues at coordinate 97,832,758 of NC_059113.1, read as the reverse complement.
AGCCAGATGCACAAAGTGGTACGTAGGTCTGGAAAGAGGCCCTGGAATCCTCATCCCGCCCCCTCATAAATTTTTTTTAGTTCAAAATAAAAACTCAGGTTACCTCCCTTAAAAAAATAAATAAATAAAATAAAATTATTAGCCAACTATATCATATGGGTATATTTTTATTATGCTTTAAGAAAAATAGCCATCTTACTAATCTTTATTGTAAAATACATTGATCTTACAGCACTCCATCTATATTATTATTGGTAGTAGTAATCTTACATCACAGTTCCACTAAGACTACAGGAATTCTTAATGGATTTTGTGCTTGCTTTTTTTTTTTTTTTTTTTTTTTTTGGTTTTTCGAGGTAGGATCTCACTCTAGCCCAGGCTGACCTGGAGTTCACTGTGGAGTCTCAGGTTGGCCTCGAAATCACGGCGATCCTCCTACCTCTGCCTCCCAAGTGCTGGGATTAAAGGCGTGTGCCACCACACCGGCTTTTCATGCTATTTTTAATGGAAATGATTTTTGTTAAAAAAAATCTAATCTGTTTCTGTTTTTCAGAAGTGAATCAGGGTGAAAGTGATATGCTGATGTTTCTCTGATTTCTTACAGTGATTAAACAACAACGAAAGTCCCTCATTGGCTATAATGAATGCACAGCAGACATCTGTGTAGTAGAAATGAAATAGTACTTGATTATCTAAGAAATGGGAACTGTTCCTTTAACCATTTGAAATAAAGCTAGGATGTAAACCAGCTGTCTTGGCCTGTGGATATCAGGTGCTACTTCTCTGTTATTTTCTGAATTTTCCTTCTATCTTCCTCTGTTATCCTTTGGATCCTAAAGAGTCATTCTGTTATTTTCCAACTCATTTTGTCTCTAGACAAAAATCTCAGTCGTAGGTTTAAATCAGTGTAGATAGAGTGGAAAATCTTTGATCTATGGCTAGCTATGACTGTTTCCAAATGATTTGCTTGCTGGGAGCAGACACTGTCCATGCCCTTTCACTTTGCTATCAGCTAGGTGCACACAGAAGACCTGCGAGGCTGTCAGATGCGTAGTCAGTCGCTTTAGGTCAGTGCAGGCTTGCCTCCATATTTAACTAGGTCAGGCAGTGCTAGCACTAGCTTGTGATACAGTGACTTTTTTCTTAAATGTTCTAAAAATAATGTGACCTTTTTTGACATTTAGTCAAAACTTTCTATAAATACATCAACTTAACATTAATGATATAAATATATTATTTTAAAAGAAATATAAGGTGGCTGTCACATAGCTAACTGGGAGAGATGAAGGCATACCCTTTAGGACTATTGTTAAAGGGCTGGGGAGATGGCTCAGTAGTTAAAGGTGCTTGCTTGCAAAGCCTGACAGTCTAGCATTCATTTCCCCCAGTATTTATTTAAAGCCAGATGCACAAAGTGGTACATGCGTCTAGAATATTTTTCAGCAGCAAGACTTGGCCATGGTGCATCCACATTCATATTCTCTCTCTCTCTTTCCTTGTACTATGTAAATAAAAATAATTTTTAATAGAGATTATCAATAAATAAAATCATTTGAGAGACAAAAGTCCTAAAGTTTCATCCTGGCATGGCTGTCTGGATGACTTTATCAACTCTCTCGTTCAATCCATTATTTTTGCAGATTTTTATTTCTTAAGGTAGCATCTCACTGTGCAGCTCAAGCTGGTCTCAAACTTGTGATATTCCTGCCTCAGCCTGCCAGGTGTTGGGGTTGCACGTTGTACCATTACATTAAGCTCTTTTCTCAATCGTAAAATGAAGGATCTGGGTGGAGTGATCTCAAGTTTTTTTTTTTCTAGAAACAACATGACATGAGTGTTGTTGATCTTTTTGAGCTGACTTGACTCTGTGATGGTTAGCCTTGTAGTATTGCAGCAATGTATAGGTGTAGAAGTTTCTAATGCCAAGAATTTTCAGACTTCAAGACTAAAGCACATTATACAGTGATGTAGTTGGGTGGACCAATGAAATAGCAACTTCAGAGAATACTCTTTATAGAAATTTCACCATTACATGAACTATTGTGTGTATTCTTAGGAAGATAGAAAAATGTTACATGTGTAAACAAAGTTGACAGGTGCTTTTTGTTTCCTAAGTGTTGAATGCATTTTCAGTGCTGTGATATTTCATGAAGTTTGGATATTCTCTGAATATTAATTCTTGCAGCCAAAGTTCATGTTAACTCTTCTTCGGGAGATGACACTGCCTCAAGCAACTACAGTATTCCAAGTTCAATCTGGGAAGTACTTCTCAAAACATGAGTCACTAAAGAAGGAAAATTTTATTCTTTGTCCTGCTTTTCACTTTTTTCACCAGGAGATCTGACAAGCATAGAAGTGTTAACATCTTTGATTTTACAGATGTTCCTAGTTTCCCCTCCAACTGTAAATGATGCTGGATGAGAGAAGCATGGTAGGAAATAATTTCAACACCTCCTTGCACTTACATGATAACTTATTTGTCTAAGCTTTGTGGATCTTTTTGGAAGGAGAGACATGACACAAGAAATGATAGCATATTGTGATCTAATTGTTCTCATTTCAAGACATAGGTCACTCTATCAGCTGTGTTGCGAATTCTCTCTGAAATAACCTTTAAATTAACATAGGTAATTTACTTCTATTTCATTTCATTGGAAGTCCTTTATCCATGCAGTTAGGAGTACCAGGTGACCAACAAGAGAGTTGTTGATGGGCACTCTTTGGGTTTGCAAAGTGTAAACCTAAAAGAGTGAGAGATGAGAAATGCATTGCTATTCGTGAATTTATGTTTTATCTCACTTCACTTGAAAATTTATGGGTAGCGTGGCTAAAGGGTGCTGGAGTTGTGTGTTCCAGGGCTTGCCCCTACTGATAACACCCTTGTTGGCGTGAAAGTGCAATGCAAATTATGACAGTTACAACCTTCTGTTTTGTTTAACCTGTCAGTAGATTTCCTGGCTCAGTGCTGAGGGCAGTGGTGTGTTCAGCTAGTCCATATTCACCTAAACTTAAAAGGTCAGGGTTCTACAGGCAAGTCTAGTCAAAGCCTAATTGATGAGGAGGGCAGGGAGACAGAATTTACTGTTCTGTTGGCTAGTTTCATATCGTTAGGTTGTCCTGAAAGCATCAGGCAGTCAGAGCCCCTTTCATGTAAGTGCTGACCCTAGACAGGAGCTGACAATCAAAGGAGGCAGCCACAGGAACCAGTGCAAGTAGGCTATTGATTTTTCAGTTAGGTCTAAGTAGTTTGTAGTCTGGGTAATGGGTGACAGAGGCAGGTATGTCATTATCCATGAGCTCCAGAACAGTAGCGACAGCCCTCCCTCATATTTCCTTCAGCACTGACAGTTTGCATCCAGAGGTGGTCAATAAATCGCCCAACCCTTAACTGACAAGTGACTTGGAGGTTTAGGTTGAGGGGTGGAAGTTACAGAGCTAAACTTTCCCACTTGAACATGTACCAGACCTGGCAGCAAGGTGAGCAGTTGCATTGCTGTGACCTTGTGACGTTTTGGTTTGGGATAGTCTGTGCAACTCCAAAAATCAGAACTTAATTTTTAGGATTTGAAAAGTTAAGCATATTTACTTAAATAGAGAAACAATCCAATGATTAGTAAACATAGTGTAAGAAGATATTTACATTAGGTGATTATGATACAGTTTGCTTTTATTTTTGGCTAGCACTTTGTTTAGTGTGGATGTCCTGTTATGAAATTTAAGTCAGTAGAAATTGCCTTTCAAAATAGATTTAAATTCCTAATGACCTTTAAAAGGTTTTAACTGCAGACCACTTTTAAACAGGGGGAAAACCATTGCTGAATACAACTAAGGAGTTGCTGGCTGGCCTTCAAATTTGTTCTATATTATTATTTTCACATTAAAAATAATAAGGAATAGAGAGTTCATTTCATGTTAAAGCTTGATGAGTTATTGATGCTTCTAAATTTAAAAGGAAATGATTATTTTTGTTTTAAAACATTTCATGTAGATGTTTGCATTTAAAGAAGATACTGTTTATGTTCCTGTGAAAACAAAAGTATGACAGCTTTTGATTAAAACTAAACTCCTAAAGGAATAAATAGGTTTGAGATTTAAATTTAAATCAATTTCTGTTTTGGTTACACATAAATAATATAAAGAAAGGTTAATATTTACACCTAGAAATGGGAGTTTGGGTTGTACCAGGATCCTCACAAACTATTACGTGGTCACTTAAAAAAGAAAAAAGAACTTTAAACAAGTTGAAATGAAACAGAAAAGTAAATGTTTTTTAAAACTTCCTTAAATAACTTATCGTTATGATATCTTGTTTAACACTGTGACACTGCACAGAACCCGAGCTTAGGTCTGTAGCATCATCTAGCTGTGAAGTGCCTTGTGTGGCCACATGAATCATTTCCCTGTGCCCAGCACAACTGCAAATCCCCTTAAAAGCAAACACTCACCAGTAGCTAGGTCAACACAGTGAAGGTGTAGGTTCTTCAATATTTTCTTAGGTTTTTAGTGATGCATGCTTGAATACTCCTGTCTTGTTTTCTTTTTAAGAAATAGAGAATTAAAGTTTGGCTGTGGTGAAAGGTGGCTACCATAAGTGTTTTAAAGGACCCCTGGGATTCTGTTAGTGTTATTTAGGGAAGTCTTACATGTACCTCCTGTATCAGTCACCTTGGGAGGGTTTGTAGGCTCTTAAGGCAAGACTCCTTCAGGATGATCCCTTTTCTCCCCCTGCTTGTTAACCATCTAGTTAGTCTGTGTTTTCTGTTGGCTGAAATAAAAGATTGAGCCTGAGAATCCTGCAATTGACATATCATTAGCTATATTAGAGGTAGAGCGTCTTTCACTTCATTTGTAATCTTTTTGAACATATTGTTTTTTCAGGAATAAAAAAGAGCTGCAGAAAAGAGGACAAATTAAATTTTCATGAAAGAAAATCCTAATCAGCATTGACAGTTAAGAGAAAGATGATTGCCACTTGGTCATTGTGGAGAGGCACTTAGATTTGGTGTCAGTGCTTCTGTTAATGATGACTAATGTCTTTCTTGGAGCAAGTGCATGCTCCAACATACTGTTATAGCCCACAGTGAGGGCGCTCAGCAATAGGTTCCAGTAAGCAAAAACACGAGGTGTCCTAAAACAAAGAGTTCTTCATACAAACTAATTGGCTTCTCTACTATAAGACAGTTGCAGTCATGATCCTAAGGCATTTAACTGCAAATTACAGACTACTTTATATCTAGTACTGACATTATTTTAGCTTAATATGTGAGGAAACCAAGGAATGAGAATAAGATATACATTCCTTTTGTCACTTACAGAAATGGGCATATATTCTGTGTTACACAAAACCACACATGTTAAAATTTTTACAAGAAGCAAACTTGAAGTGGATATATTTTTTTATACCACACATTACTTTATCTTGAGCAAATGTTTTGTACTTACAAAAAGATAGTGTATGACTCAAAAGATCGTTTTAAATCTTGTAATCTTAAATATATTGCTTAAACAAGAAGATGACATATATTATTTCTCCAGCTTCTCCCCAAAGTGTAAGACCTTTCAGAAGGGCATTTGCAGTGCCTGTCATATTTTCATATACATCTTATTGGCCTGACATGTATGTCTCAAGAACCCTGAGAGCACAGATGTCATCACATTCAGACAGCACTAATTACTCTGGGATTTTTGCAGCCTCAGTGCCTGCATGTAACTGTCGATTATGATTGTTCATGCATTCTATAGTGGGGACATTTTGCACATGAAAATTTCAAGGTACAAAAATAGTAAGACAGGGCTTATAACCCCCATTGTTCTCCAAAAGAACTTGTGTGTGGGGGAACTTCTAACACCAATTTCATTCAGTAATTTTACATTTAGACTTTGCTTTGGCAATGTTTTCTTCTCCGAAGTGAGTATATTGTGCTTCAGTGTTCAGTGAAATCTATTACCCATCTGTTCTTGAACCTTCTTGAACAGTTTTCCATATTTGTCTTCAAGTTTTATGGGAGATTTCTTCATGTAGCTTATAGTTTGAAAGAAGCACTAATTGTGGTATGAGTCTTGAAAGTGACAGTGCAAAACAATAAATATGTATGATGTGTTCTGGTGTGCAATTTAATGTTTAATGAGAAGCTGCAGCGATCACGGTTAGTCTCAGTTTAGATAAGTGTAGTCATCTTATGCTTTTAACACAGGTCAGTTCTTTTCTTTGTTTAATTTTCTCCACAACATTCTGGATTTTATTTGATGATTCATGGTGTTTAGGTGCTTTGTGATACCAAAGGTCAAACAGTGGTCACATGTGGGCCCTGTCTATTAAATGTGAAGACCAAATACATGTTTTGATAAAGAGCATAATCTGTGTTAATTACCGATTGGAAAATAAAAAGCCTCAATAATGTAACTTCACATGCTGATGTAGCAGAATTGGAGCAGCTTGATCAGAGATGTATGATGAGGTAAAACTGCAGTCTCTGCTGTACAGTTATAGTAATTATGACTAATGAACCGTCCAGTCTGGATGAAATGGCATGCCCATAGGGACTGTGTCCAATCAGTTGTGACTTATGCAAGCTGAACAAACCATGGATGGGCTTCTATGTAAAATACCTTAGGATGTAGATTCTTATTAATATCACCTTTTGGGACAGCTTAAAGTGATCGGAAGTTATCTAAATTTTGCTAGATATAAACTATAGTTCCTTGTATGTTCATTTAAGCATATTTTTGTGACCTCTGCTTTACCTCTGTGTCTTCAACATAAAGATCACTATTGTAACACACTTCACACTTCTGTGGCTCCCCTGCTTGACCTATTTTGTTCTTTACATAGATTCTCTCTTCAGATCTATTGTTTGCTGCTCTGAGAGCATATTATTTACTACAGAGACCTGGGCAAAATGCTCCTCCACTCAGAACAGCATATATGAAACATTCACTGTGTGGCAAAGCCTAAATTAATTGCTTTTCCAGCTATTGCCCCACAAATTCCCACATGTACCCCTTGAGGTAAGTACTGTGTCCTCACCATTTTATGGATGAAGAAACCAAGGTGTGGGAAGGTTTGGTAAGTAGTCCAAGGTCACATGCTTTTATAAATCTGAAGGTTAGCTGTCGTCTTCTAACTTGAATCTACTTCTGAATTCACCTCAGTTCTCTTTTTATCCAATCAGGAATAATTTTGTTGTTGTTTATTTCTGGCACTCGACATGTTGTAAAATGTTGTAAAACAGCTCCTGTGCAAGTGAGTGAATGTATAATTTTAGGCTTCCAGGTCTCTAAACTCTTTCTTTTACCACATTTTAAGTGACTGGGGCATTCAGTATGGAGATTAGTGATGCATGCTTTTGACATGAACATGTATCTAAGATGTAGTAAATATATAAATGAGGTGTCATTTTGAATCTGTTGGTTATTTGAAGCTATAATATAAAACAATCTACCCACTTACAAGAACCTAAGTGGTGTTGGTAAAAATAAGCCTTCTTGGTTTTCTCTCAGGATTCTTCTGCTGCATCTTCCCATATAGTAGGTTTTAAAGAAATATTGTGAGAAGCTGGTAAAAATAAAAGATGACTGAAAAACTTTTCAGTGATGCTATAGGCTCTCTGCTTAAGTCCTATTTCACCTCATAGGTTTACACTTGGGCTAGAATAAAGCAGGTTAACATTAGGTCACTGTGCTTAACATCTTTGTGACCCTGTCTGGTATGTGCTTGGTTTCCCACTGATCCCTGGTCTAAAGGTTTGATTTTCCTGGCATCTGCCATGAATACCCCCCACTGAGAGCTTGGTTTGATCTAATATTTGAAGTATCATTAATTTCAAGTACTTCAGTACTACATGTTTTAGCTTTTCCTACCTTTCTTGTCATGTGTCCTCTTATTTGGGGGAATATTTTGTGAATAGTGAAGTTATTGGAAGGCATATGCCTTAATTACCTCACAATACATGCTTAGTAAATGCCTGGAGACCAGTTAATAATTGTGATGCTCTACTCTTTCCAAGAGAGCTCTTTCTTTTACCAATGTCAAATATTTGATGAGAGGGTTTTAGAAACCACATTGAGCAAGCCTGTCAAAGCTCATGTGAAAGGATGTGAACTGAATATTGCTACCAGAGGGCTCCTCTTCTGTGCTTAGCACCTTAATTGTGGTCCTTTCAGCAAATTTAGATTTGTGCTCTCTCATTCGCTTTGTCTATAAAAATCAGAGCAATTAAAGAATGTGCTTTATTCTACACCTAGCAAGTTCTTTCTTTCTTGCTAAGATGTTGGCCATTTATTTGAAGACCATCAGCTTTTTTGTTGGTATATTGTCAGTCCATTCTGTTTTCCTTAAGATTCAGTTCATGCAATTGTCTGTGACATTTTTAGGTTCGCACATCATCAGTGATTCCCAATGCATGTCTACCCTTCCCTTACCTTCACAAAAATCTCCAAAGCTTTTTCTTTACCATTAATTTCCTGCCCACCTTCCTATCCCACAGGTTCTCACTATGTAACCCTGGCTTGTTTAGAGTTTGCTGTGTAGACCAGGATAGACTGTATCTCTCAGCAGTCCTCCTGCCTCTGATACCTGCCTGCTGGGAATTCAGGAATGTGCCACCATTTCTCACTTATTTATTTGTTTGTTCATTTATTTATTTATTTTTGGGCTCTCCAGGGCCCCTAGCCAATGCAAATGAACTCCAGATTCATGTATCACAGTGTGCATCTGGCTTCACATGGGTTCTGAGGAATCAAATCTGGGTCCGTAGGCTTCACAGGCAAGCTCTTTAACTGCTGAGCCATCTCTCTAACCCTCATTTATTTTCATAAGAGATGGCCAGAATCATGGTGTCTGCCCCTGAACTATGTAACCAGGTAACCCATAGAGACTTTAGAACCTGTGGCTCACACATTTTTGTGGGTTTTTTTTTTTTTTTTTTGTAGCACAGGTATGATTAAGTAAAAATTAGCATTATCATCCTTTAGCTAGTTTTTTAAAAATTTATTTATTTGAGAGAGAAAAAGAGGCAGAGAGAGAGAGAGAGAGAGAGAGAGAGAGGGAGGGAGGGAGAGGGAGGGAGAGAATGGGTGTGCCAGGGCCTCCAGCCATTGCTAATGAACTCCAGGCCCATACACTCCCTTGTGCATCTGGCTAACATGGGTACTGGGGATTCAAACCTGGGTCCTTTGGTTTTGTAGGCAAACGCCTTAACTGCTATGCCATTTCTCCAGCCCCCTTAAGCTGGGTTTTTTGTTTTTGTTTGTTTGTTTGTTTGTTTTTTGGTTTTTCGAGGTAGGGTCTCACTCTGGCCCAGGCTGACCTGGAATTCACTATGTAGTCTCAGGGTGGCCTTGAACTCACAGAGATCCTCCTACCACTGCCCCTCCCGAGTGCTGGGATTAAAGGTGTACGCCACCACGCCCAACTTTTAAGCTAAATTTTAAGGAAATGCTTACAGTGTAAACTATGTTAGATAATCATGTTAAAACTTTTTCAGGGCTGGAGATAGGGCTTAGCGGTTAAGCGCTTGCCTGTGAAGCCTAAGGACCCCGGTTCGAGGCTCAATTCCCCAGGACCCACATTAGCCAGATGCACAAGGGGGAGCACACGTCTGGAGTTTGTTTGCGGTGGCTGGAGGCCTTGGTGCGCCCATTCTCACTCTCTCTCTATTTGCCTCTTTCTATCTCTGTCTGTCGCTCTCAAATAAATAAAAATACAAATAATTAAAAAAAAAACATTTTCAAAGTGATTTGTAGCAAATCATAAGGAAAACATGAAATTTAAGTGATGGCTGTTTGCTGTTTGTACAACATAGAAATGTAGTTAGTGAAATGCTGCACATCTTATGCTTAGCAAGTGCTGTGGCTTGGAATGAGTGTGCACAGTGCAAAGCCCTGTGCTTGTGCTGTTGGAGGAGGCACCTTGCTAAGAGGAGTGAGCTCTGAGAGGCAGATCTGATGTCAGACTTCGTTTCTGTTTTGACTTTAGCCTCTGTATGAAAGCTTTTGACATTCTAGTTCATAAGTGCCTCTGTTGTATATTTTACAAAGGTGTACCTGTATACTTTTGATTATAGATACTTTGTTACTCATGTTTCTGTTCACTTAATAAGGACTAATTTATATTTAATTAAACTGTTTCTAACAGTCAATATTATTTGTTATAGTAAAAACTTTTTTTATTGGAGTGTCATTGATTTTTTTCCTTTGACTTTGAAGGTTAAAAATTCTTAGTAAACTTCTATACATAGTTTAATTAGAACTGTTACATTAGAAGGCAGTCTAATAAGATTCTAAAATAACGTTTTGAAAACAGTGCTTTACTTCATAATGTCCTTTACTAAATCATGCTTTTTTTTCCCCCCTCATAAGTCATTTACCTCTGATCCTTTGAGATAGGATGAATTTTTAGAACTCATGAAAGTGCCATGTGGTTCTTTCTTTGCATTTCTTTTATGTGAGAATTGGGATAGTGCATTTATATAGTTAGAACCTTATGATGTTTAAAATGTTTCCAAAAACAAAATATATACTTTCACATGTTGAAATATGACAAACGTCTCCAGTTTATAATTTGACATATGGATAATGTGTAATGATTAAGAAAGACTTGACAAGACTAAGCCAAACGTGAAAACAGTTAATGCATATGAAAAATAAGTCAGGATTCCATTAGTACATTTTCTACTTTGGCATAGAAATTGTTACCTACGACTGAGAGTGCCAGGAGAGTCATCATATTTAGGGGAGAAATGTATGATGTATGTATGTGTATATGCAACATATACTCTGCTCTACAATGTTACATGTAAGGAGCATAAAACAGACTTCAGAGAGTGACATGATGACTTACCCTTCTTTTCCTGTAATGCTAATGTTTGCAAGGCTTTCTGTTGTTAGCTTGCAAAGGCCTCTATATTAAGGCTTATATACAAATTTTCCATAGGTTAAAGCCTTTTTAAAAATGCTTAATTCTGAGAAGCAAGGAAATAAGAATGAATGTCATAATTTTGCATTTGGTATGTCTGGCAATATTTTTACTATTTGAGTATTTTGAGATCTTTACTATTTTGAATGCAGTTGTGTTTTAAGAAATGTATTGTAGGTTGAATATAGGATACAGTTTGCTCTGATACTATTTCCTGTTCAACTTTGTTCAGTTCTCTCTGTATATAATTCATGGTTTATGTTGTTTGTTGAGGAAGTCTATGTAGCCCAGGCTGTCCTCAATCTCAGGGCAATACTCCTGCCTCAGCCTCCAGGCTTTTTTTTTTTCTCTTGTCTCTTCAACATTTTCTGAGAATGTACAGGGAGGCCTGGTAGGTCACCTGTGTCTAGAGAAAATGAATATGCAGTTATATTGCCATGAATCAGAGCTTCTTACAACACTGTGTGCTGCTTTCCTGCCCTAGCTTGCAGAAAGAGTAAATATACATGGCCTTTGACAGAATTTAATGTTCACATTGCAAATGGGAAGAGAAATGTCCTTGGAAAACAGCCAGGGAATATTCAGCAATCATGGAAAGAGCTGAGATATACAGAATATTATATGCTTATTGGTAGATTTGCAGACAAGGAGAAAAGATGTTGACTAGCCTTGTGCATTTAAAGCTAATCTTTATGCAGTAATTAAGTGGCTCAGGAGATGATCATATGAGCAAAAGTACCAAGAATTATGGGAGAGGGAGAGAGCGATAAATATGGAGCCTGGGCACTAGTCAGTGATGCTGAGGGTAATGAGATCAGAGCTATTCACAGGGTGTGAAGAGGAGAAATAGATAGATAGTGGGTGGGACATCCCTATTTTCAGTAGAGCATATGGAAACTATATTATATTCTAAGGCATAGATACAAGAATCTTCTGTGTGTGTGCTTAAAGGTTGAGTTTGCTAGTTAATACAGCAATTGGTGTCCATAATGATTCCTTATGGTTTTTAAGATTATATTCATCCACTTTTTAAGAACAGGCAGACCATTTCTTCTTTTTCTTACTTCTGCTGTACCAAGTTAGCCCAAATGTAGCAGTTTAGACAATAGATCTCAGTGGGCTTGAAATCAGGTTGTTGGCAAGATTGTATTCCTACTTTTAGATTATCATGGGGGATTTAGTTTATTCTTTGCTTTTAACTTTTGGAAGTCTCTCATATACCTTGGCTAGTGATTTTCTTTCTCTGTCTTCATAGTCAATAAGGATGTGCTGAATGCTGCTTTTTACATTGAATCAATCTTTCTTGTTTAAGTATTGTCTTTTACTTTAATGGTTTTTGCTTGTTATTCTGGGCCCACCTGAATAATTAACCTTTCTGCTTTAAGTGGGTGGTTAGCAATTTAATTTCCATTCTTTGCATATATTATTCAACTTTTCATTATCAAAATGAAATGACTGGCATAAGCTTTTGTGGGAAAAAAAAGCTTTATTTAGTTCATGATTTAGAGGTTCAAAAGCCAAACCCTGTAGGATAGTTGCTGTGACAAGGACTACCCCTTGATTACATCATCACCTCATGGTGGATATCACCAGGGAGGCCTTACACAGTAACCAGCAAGTTACATCTTAAGCCAGGAGCAGAGCTCTGGGTGAGGCCAACCATGATTTTATAACAGTCCTCTTAGAAGATCTTCCAAAGGTGTGCAAAAGAATTATCTTTTGGCCTCAATGACTTATGGGCTTTCCATTTTGCCCTACTTTCAAAAGGTGCCACCTGCTCCTGTTATCGCCACTCTGGGGATCAGCTGTCTAATCACATTGGATCTTTTGGGGGCACCAAATCATTTCTTTTTTAAAAAATATATTTTTAGCTGGGCATGATGGTGCACACCTTTAATCCCAGTACTTGGGAAGCAGAGGTAGGAGGATCGCTGTGAGTTTCAGGTCACCCTGAGGCTACATAGTGAATTTCAGGTCAGCCTGGGCTAGAGCAAGACACTACCTTGAGAAACAAACAAAAATACATATTTGTGATTTTATTTAATTATTATTTTTTATTAGAGACAGAGAGAGAAAGAGAAAGAGTGAGAATGGGCACACCAGGGCCTCTAGCCACTGCAAACAAACTCCAGATGCATGCACCACCATTTGACTCTGGCTTACATGGGACCTGGAGAATCAAACTGGAGTCCTTAGGCTTGGCATGCAAGCACCTTTACTGCTAAGCCATCTCTCCAGCCCCACATCAAGTCATTTCTAAGCAGTAGGAGCACGTAAGGTGACATAATCACAGGTTCCAGAGACTATGAAGTAGACATGTTAGGCAGAGAGTATTATTCTGTCTGTGACAGAATACCATCATCGTGTAGAAATATTCCCACTTGAACACTTGACATAGTGTTCTCAAAGTGTCAGTTAACTTGGAACAACTCCCTCTTTTCATCTTACTAAGAATAGATTAAGCTGAAGGATCTCCACCAGCTCCAGTCCAGGCTAAGGTAGAATGAGGCCCTGCCTGAAGACAAAAAAACCATAGATTTTAAAACTAAATCATGACAATAAGCTTTTCAGAAAGAATCTTACTTGGTAAATGATTGCAGGGGAATGCTGTTTGTGACTTACTACAGTTTCAGATGATGTTTGTGGATGATAACTCTTCATTGCCAGTGACTGCCAACATGTGCCATCCTACCAAGCACTGACTTGGTGTTCTTCGTGATTGAATCGGGGAGACTTTCTTGAGCAGGCCAAGTTAGTGGCAGCCCACAGAAGCCTAACATTTTAGGATTTGCCATCTCTCCACAGCTTCAGTTAAACTGTATTAACCTTGTTGTAGGTAAGGAAAATAAGGAGTGTTTTTCATGGTTCAACTGTCTCATAGATTATTTGATTCTGGTTTGTAAATTCTAGCCTGGTTTTAGTAATTCTTGCCTTCCTAATTTTAGTTCCTGGAATGTGCTTTCTTTTTCCTCCATAGTACCAAAGATGCTAAGTAATGTGGCTGCCTGAAATTAAGGTGAAAAACAAGATTAGAACCATTACTTAATTTAATTAAATTACATTCCCCTGTCACTCTCCCTTTATCTACCAACCTCATAGTTGTGGAACATTGATTCTATCCATGATATGTCTTTACTGACAAATCCTTTTTTCCTTTACTGTACCCACAGCGTTTCTCTTGGGCATGAGCTGGCTGTCCATCTGAGAGTGCTGGGACTTCTTTCTTGCATGTTCTGTTGATTGCACATATAGGTCAAGACTCCAACTACCAAGTTCAATAGTGGCAAACTCATATCTTTCCTGTTTGAGTTATGTACTATAAACTTAAGCACTGTTAAAAATTTTATTACACAAACCCTCTCCAGGCTGTGGCAAAATGGTTTTGCATGTAGAGAAGTGAAAGATCCTAGTATGATAATCGTGTTTTCTACCTGGGTCTTTTATACTGTGCCTTGCTATTTCAAGGATTAAGCATGGTGTGAAAAGTTTGTATGTATATTTTTTTTTGCACAGCTTTTTATTTTATTTTTTAAATTTTTATTAGCATTTTCCATGATTATAAAAAAATCTGGTGTTAATTCCCCCCCACTTTCTCCTTTGAAATTCCATTCTCCATCATATTACCTCCCCATAACAATCATTGTACTTACTATTTTTTAATTTCTTTTTTTAATTTTTATTAGCATTTTCCATGATTATAAAAAATATCCCATGTTAATTCCCTCCCCCCTTTCTCCTTTAAAATTCCATTCGCCATCATATTACCTCCCCATCACAATCATTGTACTTACATATATACAATATCAACCTATTAAGTACCCTCCTCCCTTCCTTTCTCTTCCCTTTTAATTTCTTTTTAAAAATATTTTATTTTTGTTTATTACAGAGAGAGAGAGAGAGAGAGAGAGAGAATGGGTATGCCAGGGCCTCCAGTAGCTACACATGAAATCTAGACACATGTGCCACCTTGTGCATCTGGCTTATGTGGGTCCTGGGGAATTGAACCTGGGTTCTTTGGCTTTGCAGGCAAGCACCTTAACTACTGAATAATCTCTCCATCCCACCAGCCCTTATTTTAATGTATAGCTTATGTAAAAATGCTTTTAGCTGACCAATTAAAGATTGTTTTTGAAAATCAAAAATGTCGTATTCAAAGTTTTGTTTTATATAAAATATTAATTCCAGGTGTGGTGGCACACGTCTTCAATTCCAGCACTCAGGAGGTAAAACTAGGAGGATTGCTATGTGTTTGAGGCTAGCCTGAGACTACATAGTGAATTACAGGTCATCCTGGGATAGAGTGAGAGTGAGACTCTACCTTGAAAAAGCAAAAAGTAAGTAAATAAATAAATAAAAATAAAATTTTCCTTACATATTTGCCATTCTGCTAGGAATTTCAGTAAGTTGGTAAACCAAGTTCTCTTTGATCCTAGCATTACTCCTCATTGGTTCTCATGCTGATCACGCCCTGCAGACCTGAGACTGAGGACGGCTAGGGTGCCTGGGTGCCTCATGTTCTTTCCCTGATCGCAGTTTCTCATTCCGATGCTTCCAGTCCCAGCCTGTCCTGGAAGGTGTGCTGCTGGCTTCCTCTTCCACCTCTCTTCCAGAAAGGCTTCCTTCAGTTTAAGCAGATACATGCATGTTCACCATTGTTTTGAAAATAGAATGTAAAGTAGGTAGTTAAAGCTTCATACTTTCACAAAAGCAATTAAGACATTTCTCAGCTAATACAAAACTTTGTAAGTAGGTGAAAGTGACAGAAATCACCTTAAATATGATATAATACTGGAAAATAGACAATGTCAATGAGAATTAAAATCAGTGTTAACTGAAAAATATGCCTCAGAATATAATTCTTAAATGTGTCAGAATATATTAGAAAAATAGAGTTATATATGCTCATTATATTCAAGAAGAATTTTAAAAATTTATTTGTAAGCAGAGAGAAATGAGAGAAAGGAGGGGGGGAGGGGAATGCTAGAGTCTCAAGCCATTGCAGATGAACTCCAGACACATGTACCACCATATGCATCTAGCTTACATGGGTAATGGGGAATCAAATCTGGTTCCTTAGGCTCCACAGGCAAGCACCTTAACTGTTAAGCCATCTTTCCAGCCCAAGAAGATTGTTTTGAAGTATTGATAATTGGTAAATAGGTAATTTAGGCAAGGTGTTTTTTTGTTTGTTTGTTTCTGTTGCAAATCGACTTTTGGAAAAGTAGCTCACTTTTTCTTTGAAAACATATTCAATATAGTAATGAAAAGCTTTCTCAGTCCTCACTTTCTTTGGAGGTGTTTAACCTTGAACAATTCCACTGCAGCCATACTTCTTTCATTTGTGGTGGGTGGGACAGTTAATAGGGTTGTTTTCTAGTGCCAGAAAATTACTAAGGGTTCAATAAATGTAGTCATTACTAAGTTATGGTTCCAGAGCTTTGTTAAGAGATTCCTTCAAATTTGCTGTTTCTTTAGACTTGTTTTGAAAAACATTAAGTCACTAATGTTCATTTATTTTTATTTTCTTCTCATAAAGATTACTAAGCCACTCTCAATAAATGGCAAATTGGAATCTTACAGTGGTATCTTTTCCCACAGTTTCCCATTGTTTTGAAAGATACAATTTTTGTAGGCTAATTTAAAGTTGGTAGGTACTGTCATGATTTTCTTTTGAGCTGGATATCAGATGTGGCACTTTGCCTCCTGTACATCCCTAATAGAATGAATATCAAACCATCCCCCACTACCCTGTCTCACTGTTGAAGATACCCTAGCCAGTTAAGTGTGTGCTGTGACAGGCCGACAGCAGAAGTACTAAACCTAACAGGATGTTTGGGGTGGGAGTGGAGGTGTGGCATCTATGAAAGAAACAGAGAAGATACCCGGGTGAGGGAGGAAGGGACTGGCTGATCATTATGTACCCAACACCTTGTGTAAATAAGAACAAAATGAAAACAAAAACACTTTTCCTTTATTCCAGTTCTTGTGCTTCCGGTCTACCAAAAGAATGTGCATGGAAATTACAGTCCATATTTTTTTTCCTCATTCACACATGAATGTAGAATACAGATAATAATGACAAGTGTGTTTAAAGCATTCTATTTGCTCTCTGGCATTGTAGCTGTGAGTTGAAGTATCAAGTATAAGTCAACACATTATTGTGCATAGAGTAAAAATTTTAATTTCAGATTTCCATGCAATTTATTTTTAAAATTACCTGTTTAAGGAAGCAATTCATTGGTGTCCTAGAGTTGATGAATTACGAGGGCCATATTTTAATCCTTGATTCTCTGAGGATTTTCTTTCACAATACCTTTCTCCTTTAAGTCTCTAAAACTACAGTCCTTTTGAGTGAATAGGGGCTATTTTATACACCACCCTGCTCCCAATCCAATTAACGGTTCCATAATAGATGGATTAGGGAAAGTTTACTTCTTAACAGAAATAAAGCTTTAGAAAAACGGTGCCCACATCGCAAGGGGGAATGTGAGGGAAAGCGGAGAAAATTAAGGAGATAATGGTCAGTAATCTTAACTTGTCTGATGTTTGCGCTGTCCACAATATAGCAGACTTTTAGAATGAGTGCAACAATACCTCAGCTTCTTTAACCATTTTGTTGTTGAAGTTTGGCTGTCTCTTCCATTTTCTTCACTTTTGCTTTTGTTATCTGCATCTTGGGCAAATATGTCTAATCCTTCACTTCAAGTGTATGTGTGTTTTGCCACATTTTCTTTTCTTTTTCTCCTCTTGTGGAATGGGAGTGATAGCACTGGAAGGAGGAAAAGGGTTGGAAAAGTTAATCTGCACAACCATCTTCTTGCATAATTAAAAAATAACTTAAAGGCAGTGAGTATAGTCCATGTGTTTATGTGTGCATTTGTAGTTTAGGTGTTAAAGAAGTAATTTAACTTGTTTTAAAGTAGGGTTTTTTGGGTAAATTTTATAAAGTTTTCATCTGATTCTAATAGACATATTTGATATGGTATGGTGATTTGCTTAGACAAAATTTGAATTCATAAAATTAAAACTTCAGAATTCATGCTTGAGAATAAGTGCTATCTAGTATTAAAAATTGTCTAAGTTTTTATTTCTAGTCTAGACAGAAACTTATACATTTTTCTTTTCCCTAGAAAACTTGGTATTTTTTCTATCTCTGATTAATACATCTTAAAAATAATTTAGAGCTAACCAGGAAAACTGCTTTGTTCTATTATATAATTTTTGGAACAGTAAAGTGACATGTTTCTAAGTCTATAGATAAACAAGTAGTCAGGGTTTAAAACACTTTGACCATGTTATTTACCCAAATTGCCTCTAGAATGTCCCTATCCAACCATGGTGCATTGTGGTGAGGCTAAATGTTTAATGAGTCTATGTTAAAGGCAGTACTTATCTTCCAATTAACCCCAAGACCACTCTAGCATTTTTGTAAATCCACAGAAGTATTTTGAGTGAGGCCTACGGGGTAAGCTGCAGGCAGTCTGTGGAAAATGTAAAAAGACCAACCTGCGAACAAACCCTGTGCAATGGGACAAAGAAAGTTTAATCCGTATTATAGTAAATGCAGGCTTAGTGTCCCAAAAGGGCTTTGCAGAGCGGTGCAAAACAAAGCGGGGCAGCGCTAATAAAAATCCAGTGCTTTTATTTTTATACACAAAATTGTTGCAAAAGAAAAACTGATAATAGCATTAAGAAAAGGTCTGAATAGTGGTTTTAAATATGATACTAAACATTGTATTTGTTCACCAATTGAATGCAGTTTGTTGTACATAAAGAAGCTAAAAGTAACATGTGCAGCGTGGCCACGTTAATATTGCTCAAGAAACCTTTAGTTGGGTTGTGTGGTTTCTAGAGCTTTAGTTCAACATCAGAACATCACATAACACTCCTTTTGCAAAATATACTAATGCTTTCTGCATATGGAAAATGGGGAGCTAAAGGGCTTGTTTGTTCAAGATTTCAAATATAATAACATGCTACATGCCTTCACCACTGTGGGGACAGCTTATGGTCTTTATACCTGCAAACAAAGTCACACAGTCCAAGTAGATGGGATAATACCTTTTTCCTTTGAATTAACTTTTCCCAGAAGGATTATTTCTGAATTTTGAAAAATTTAAATTGTTAACACCCAAAGTTTGAAGATCAGGATTATTTTTATTCTACTAAGTAATATTGTCAGGTCTAACTATCCCAAAATGAGTTATAAGAATTTGTTTTATAATATTTAATAACATTTTAAGGTGACTTCCTTTTTTATATTTTTTTAAATATTTATTTGAGACAGAAAGAGACAGAGAGAGAAAGGGAGAAAGAAAGAATGGATGCACCAGGGCTTCCAGCCTAAAGTGACTTCTTGAAGAGCTTAAATTTATTTTAATTTTTTCTTTTTTAAAATCTTTTCTTCAATCTTGAAATTGAATTTGACTATCTTAACAGTTATTCAGAATACATAAATCTAGTTTTTAAAGCTTAAATTAGTTGTAGAAAATATATGATAGCTCTTTTCACCATCTGTTTATCATAGAGCTAGGCTGCAAACTGTAATGGAAGTTAAATGTTAAGGTCTTTATATATTTAAGTGTCCTTTTAAATTATTTATTTATTTATTTATTTATTAAAAAGAGAGAGAGAGATAATGGGCATGCCAGGGCCTCTAGCCACTGTAAATGAACTCCAGACACATGTTCCACGTACAGCTGGCTTTTGTGGGATCTGGGGAATTGAACCTGGGTCCTTAGGCAAATGCTATAATTGCTAAGCTATCTCTCCATTCCAAGGTTTTTATTATAATCAGAATAACTGCATCTCTGAACAGGATCATAAAGTACAAGTAGCAGAATAAGCGATTCTGATGAGTTTAAACCATATTAATAGAAATATAAGAAATTAAGATGTTTTAAGATTGTATCAAAGCCAGGTGTGGTGGTGCATGCCTTTAATCCCAGCACTCGGGAGGCAGAGGTAGGAGGATTGCCATGAGTTCAAGGCCACCCTGAGATGAAAGAGTTAATTCCAGGTCAGCCTGGACCAGAGTGAGACCCTACCTCAGGAAAAAAAAAAAAAAAAAAGATTGTATCAAGACCATCTCACAATGTTAGAAATTAGTTTATGAATGTTTTGAGACTTTCCTGTCATTGTAAAGTTGTATTTAGTTTCAAATAATATATTTTCATTCAGATATAAGCCAAAATCTTTTGAAGTTGTTTGTTAGCATTTTTAGTTGAGATTACCTTAATTATGGTATCAGTAATAAAGACATTAACAATGCTCATTATGAAGTGCTTCAGGCTTTTTGCATGTGTATATGTGGTGGACAAGTGTGTATGTATGTTCATGTGTGTTTTGGCACATGTCAGTGTGTGTTTGTGCACATGTGTTCATGCATGTAGAGGCCACTGAACAACTTCAGTTAACTTCCAGGGCACCACCCATCTCTTTTTTTGAGACAGTCTTTCTCTATTTGACCTGGAACTCACCAATTAGCCTTAGATTGGCTAACCAGCAAGCTGCAGGGATCCTCTTGTGTGTGCCCCTCAGTGCTGGAGTCCAGGTGACTCCAGCTGCACACTACCATGCCCTGGATTTTTATGTGGTCATAGGCAAGACAAGCAGTTTACCCACTGACATGTCTCCCCAGCCCTGATTCATGGGTTTTTCATTAAGTTTTACAAGTTTCATTTCTTTGGTAACTCAACACTTGTTTGAGAGATGTGGGGTCATACCTTAATGCTTCCTATTTCAGAGATGGGAAAATTGTGAGGTTGAGTACATCAAACAGGTGTAGATAGTTCTGGGGCTGGAGAGATGGCTTAGTGATTAAGGCAATTGCCTGTGAAGCTTTAAGGACCCAGGTTCAATTCCCCAGTACCCACACAAACCAGATGCACAAGGTAGTGCATACTTCTGGAGTGTGGAGGCCCTGGCACACCTATTCTCTCTCTTTCTCTTGTGTGTGTCTCATTTTTTCTCTCAAATTAATAAATAAAAACCATATTTAAAAGATAGAGCTGGGCCAGGTGTGGTAGTACACACCTTTAATCCCAACACTTGGGAGGCAATGGTAGGAGGATTGCCATGAATTCAAGGCCACTCTGAGACTACATAGTGAATTCCAGGTCAGCCTGGGCTAGTGAGACAGTACCTTGAAAAACCAAAAAACAAAACAGATTCTGATTCCAGATTTCCCACCCCCCCCCACCGTGGAAACAAATTCAATGTGGTGTCTAAACATGTCCCAATTTTACCATCTTTTTGTAGCTATGACATTTTATATTTATAGGAAGTGATTTTATAACAATGGATGCAAATATAATAAAGTATATATTACACGGTGTGTGAGCCATTTTAAAAATGAAATGAGAATCAATCCTAAGTACAGGCCTTGGGTATTAAACAATGAGTAAGACAAGCGTAGGGTATGCTTAATTATACTCAAAGAGCTTTCATTCTAGCACTGGGTGGTAGGAACACGGAAAATGGGATGATACGGAGTCACATGTCAGAGCACCCTGACCAGCCTGATGTGCTAAGAGTTCTGTGAGCTTGCTTGGTAAGGAACTGGCTACTTTAGGGTTGAAAACCCCTTCTAGAGAAACCATCACACAGGTATAAATGACTGTGTACATTTAATTTCCTAGGATTGATCCACTTTTAAATATTTTTCTCTCATAATGAGATGATGTACCAAATTATATTTCACTAATTTGTAGTTCAGTAAATATGTTTACATAAAAGTTTCTGGAAGCATAACAAAATTGCTTAAGTAAGAGAAAATTATTTCTCTTGTTATAAGTTGAGAGTGAATCCCTTTCTCAGTTACCTGTCTGACCACAATAAAAAGGAAGGAACATTGCAATTTCAGTTCTATAGCTATCCACAGTATCTCCTTCTGTATGTATGAACCACTGTCTTGACATCACCTAAATTCAGCATGTCTTTCCTTCTGCAAGCTGCCTGCTGGCAACAAGATACAGGAGTTCAATGTGTACACAGAGATAAGAATGGCATTTGTGTTAGAATCTGACTGTTAATTGTGTATAAAGCTGTGGCCTTTTCAAGTGCAAACATTTGGCAATGTTGTTAATTGGGGAAGAGAGAGGAAATGTGAATAAAATTACATGTGGAAAAGATAGAAATTTACATAATTAGCAAAGCTCCTTGAGTTAATAAGTTACAGTTTTGGAGGCAGCAGAGTATCTTTTGGGCCACTTACATCTTTTTGATTATAAAGATAGCATTTTATATAGTTTTTACTGTGTTTTCATGGTAAGACTCATTATAAAATTATTTTATACTTAATTTCTAATACTATCATAGTATTTTCAATTTTATTGAAGTTTGCTATGAAATTAAAAATGTTATATGATTATGGACATGTCATCGAATTCATTGAGTTCTATGAAAACTAAAATACTTAAAAATATTGTTACTTTTCTGGATGTGTTGCATGTATAAATGTGTGTTAGGGATTGAATCTAGGGGTTTCACACATGCTTGTAAGCATATAGTAAACTACTGAGCTACAGCCCTCTCTCTGTAGATTTGTATTTGAAGAATAGAATGGCTGGAGTGTTGTATGAAATAGGAACTGAGTAAGCATCAGTGTGTGGTTGCCGGAACCAGTACTGAGCCTCTCAAACTGATTGCTGGAGCCAAAATCAGCCCCTGTAGCCTGATCTAGAGCGTGTATTGAGTCCTACAGCCTGATTCAGAGCTCTCAACCTCTAGCTTCACTGCCTTGTGGAGTGTGAGTGGTGGGTGGGACAGGGAGGACACAGGGATATAGAGGCACCTTTGTGAGGCTGTGAGCCCATCTTTTTGAAGTTGGGGAGAATACAAGACTGATAAGTAGTATAGATGGAAAACACTATTCTAGCATGCAGAGCACAGGGCTGGGGTGAGCGCTTCTGGTGAAAGGCACTTCATTGAAAGGCAGTGCATGATGCAGCATAAAATAAGACATGCTGTGTTGCTTTATTTCTTAAAGAATGGTACCAGATACTGGGAAAGTCCTCTTCAACTTTTGAAATTGACTTTTTACAGAAGATGTGGCAGCCAGGCTCCCAGAGAGAGATGGTGTCATGACTAGGGCTCCGGCTGGAGACAAGAGGCCAGACTAAGAGTGAGGGCTGCTCTGAGGTCCCCAACCCCTTTAGATGCTTTTCAAAGAAGCATCATGTATATTTGGTATTATCCCTGAAATATGAGATGATTTAGAAGAAAATATTTCAAAAGGTATTTGAGAAACATTCAAGGAAATTAACGAAACTAAATTTGCAAAGGCACTGATATTCCTAGCTTAAACAACCTCCCAGCCGTTGTTCTTGAGGATAGCATGGACATGAACAAAATGTACATACACACAATATATTATGCATACATATAATATTATTTTAATCATATTTATATTTTATTTGTTTTGCCTATAATCAGGAATTAGGTGGGAATTCCCAAGAATAGTTTACAGGTAGATCTGACTCTTCCAATCTGGCGATTTGTTCTTTATTCTTTTCCTTCCCTGTTCCTTCGTGGAATTGAAATGCATGAGAACAAACCTAGACAATCTGGACTCAGGCTTTAAGTTTTGAGGCATTTTAGTAAATACCATAACTGACTACCTTTGGGTCATGATCTCCTTTGTCATTTGACAAGGAAGAGGTCCCTCATTTTCTTGAAATATTTTGCAGTTAGGTTCCCTGCTATACATAGATATTTTAAACATTACGTGGGGGAGTCGCCATTATTTTGAGTGCAGTCATGGTTTACTTTGTATTGCTCTCTTTGGCAATTACAAAATTCACACTGAAATTAGAAAAGTTACTATATTTAATTGTTCATCTGGATGAATAAAACTTTTAAGGCATCAAGATAGTCTTAAATTTGGGTTGTATGTTGACTAGCTTCTAGTAGGCCATTCTTTAAGGTTCATTTCTTGACATAAAGTTCCCCTTCCCAGCTCACGTGGCTTATCTCCTTCCAGATGATTGCACCAACTTGCATGACCTCTGTGTTCCACTGAGTTGGGTAATAGCGACGTTTAATGTTTTAAAGCTGTAGGAAGAGCTGTTTAAGCACAAGCTGCTGTTCTGATTAAAGAATGTGCTGTATACATTTTTATAACTGCATTTTGTTGAAACATTTTGCAATTCTCACAGACTAGTTTGTGTAACTTGGTAGCATGCCTCAAAATCCTCATTTTATGGACTTTCAAAACTGTTCGGTTTGCTTATAAATAACAGTATAATCTGATTCTGAAATATAATAATGATTCTATATACATTATTAATGTACTTATTAAATGTATATTTTTCTGATATTGTGTGTGTGTGTGTGTGTGTGTGTGTGTGTGTGTGTGTGTCTTTGTTTATCACTGGTCTGTGTATTTCCTTGAGATGGGGTTTCCCTCCACCTGGAGCTGCCACGATGGATGAGCGAGCCCCAGCAGCTCTCTGGTGTCCTCCCCAGTGGAGCACAGTTACAGGCTGTGTGGCTACACCAGGCTTTTTACACAGGTGTCTGGGAGCCGAGCAGCCTCAAGCCCTTCTAGGCCCTCAGGCTTAAGCACACTGCTCTTAACTCCTGAGCCACGTCCCAGCTTAAGGTATTCTTTTTCAAATGGCAAAATATGTAATAAAATGACTCAGTCAAAAGAAGATTTAGTAATATAAGCAATAATATATTAATATAAAAGGTATTTAATATACTTGTGATGGCATAGAAAACTTAAAAATGAAGGAGAGCCAGGTATTGGGGTACATACTTGTAATCCCAGCACCAAGGGACAGAGGCAGGAGGATCGAAAGTAAAAGGCCAGAGACACAGACGCTCCCAAGACCACAACACTGAAGCAGACCTAAAACAAACCCCACATGGCTCAGGGAAATTCACAGAAGAGGGCGCGGAAAGATTGTTAGAGCCACAAGTTGGGACATTATGCACAGAAACATTGCCTCTTCCCCATAACTGATTCTTGTTGTATATTTCAAACTTCTGTTTTTAGCACTAGGAAATTGTAATGCCATTTTGATTTGAATTTTAAAAACAAATCAAGTGAAGAAAACACCTTAAAATAGATCAACATAGAAACTGAGAATATTGATTTAAAATTATTTATGGCGAATATTTCATAGTCAAGGAAATGGAGGCATAGGCCTATTTATTTGAGTATGTATTATTCTTTTCTTTTTTTTCTTTTTGAGCTGAGTGCTCAATGTGTTGTCCAGGTTGGCCCAAACTCAAAGCACTTTTCATTGCCCCAGCTTCCCAAGTAGCTAGGACTACAGTGTGCATCTTCTTGCCTGGTTTGTTTCATACTTCATTGAAATGTATGGAAAACTGCACATAATCATACAATTCATTGACTTTTTGCAGAGTGGACAGTTCATGACCCCAGGAACCAGAATAGGAAAGAAAACATTACCAGTGTGAGAAGCTTCTTTTGTCTCAAAGTCATTACCACTATTGAATTCAGTTGCTGCCACAGTGAAAGCTGAGGATTATTAAGTTATATAGCCGATGGTTCATCCCTACATACTTTTGTATATTTCTCTAAAAGAACATGTTTTACTGCATAGATTATTCATAGTATCACTTAACAAAATCAACATTTCTTACCATTATCTTATACCTAGCCAATATTAAATGTCTCAAAAATATCCCTTAGAAGTTCTTTGCTCAGGGTTGGACCTAATCTAGGACTGACTACTCATTGCATGTGTTGTTTTCATTCCTTAAATCTTTTCATTTTAAAACAGTTGTTTGTGCTTGTTCAAATGATGACTTTAAATATACATGTAAGGAGGAAGAGAACAACACTGGGGAGAGAAATAAGCATTTGAATAGGATAGAAAAGGTAAGGGGAATGTATAAATTTGAAACCAATATGTCTAAATGTATGTTAAAATACAAAAGGTTTAAACAAAACTGTGTTTATATGTAGCCATACATTGTTGTTTACCATTAATTACATGAAATGATTTTGAAAAGGAAATAGTGTTTCATCACTTACTCATGGGTTTATCGTGCTGCTTCTGTTGGACCTGGAGCAAAACCTATGCCACATTAGCTGGTGTTCTCATTAAGGAGGTGACTTGCCTGTATCCTCATTAAATCAATGAACTCATTAGCTTACAGGTGTTGGCATCTGATACAGTACATGGAAGTTTTTAGCGAATAAAATCAAAACAGTTATGCACAGATAGACTTATTGACTGATTCTTTTTCAGTTGTCTTAAAATAATTTATTTATTTATGAGACAAACAGGCAGAGAGGGAGAAAGAGGCAGAGAGAGAAAAGTGGGGGGGGGGGCCAGATAGAGAATGGGCATACCAGAGCCTCTTCCAGTCACTGCAAAGGAACTTCAGATGCATGTACCTCCTTGAGCCTCTGGCTTACATGTGTAGTGGGGAATTTAACCTGGGTCCTTAGGTTTCTCAGGCAGATGCCTTTAACTGCTAAGCCATCTCTCCATCCCATTTCCAGTTTTTATATGTTAGTCTTGCATGTTCCTATAGTTTCTTTGTAAGGATAAAATGTTTAACAACTTTTAGGCTCTTGCGTGTGAGTGTCTCTCAGTGCTAAGAGCACATGCCTGGAATGTATGAGCTTTGGGTTCAATCCCCATCACCTCACACACATACACACACACACATACGCACACACAAAACCACCAACAGCAACCTGACAAAACAGACCTCTTCTGTGAACACACCACACAACCTTTTATGCTATTGTCCTTGTAGTTTCACATAATTTCACATGGTTTTTATAAAGCAAACTTTATTCATCAAGGGCATGATATAATTATGGTATGCAGCTCATGTCTAACATGGCATGTGGCTTGAAAACTTTCTATTCGTGCCAAAAAAATAAGTCAAACTATACTAAAAAGAGGGTAGGCTTCTTAAGGGCTGAGAAGATGGCCCAGTGGTACAAGCAGTTGTTCTCTAAGCATGAGGGCCTGTGAGACCACTTCCAAGTTCCATCCCCAGAATCCACATAAACAGTTGGTCATGTCCATACCCACTTATAACCCCAGCTCAGTTGGGATTAATGATACAGAATTTCTGGGGATTAAAGGGAAAAATAAGAAGAAACAAGGCAAACTTCAGAGTCATGTAAAGATCCAGTTCGAACAAGAGCAGGTGAAGCAGAGCACAGGACATTCTGCCACAGTGGGTGAGATTGTCCCCCTAGGCGCATACATGTACAGAATGCACGCGTGCGCAAACACACACGTGCACACACACACACACACACACACACACACAGAGAGAGAGAGAGAGAGAGAGAGAGAGAGAGAGAGATTGATTTAAAAACTACCATAGAAAGCAGTTTGGTTTTTTTCTTTTAGTTTGGTGAAAATTAACTTCTAGTAAGCCTTGGTGGTTATTTTTATACATTATCTGACACTTGCCTTAAGTGTAGCTTTTATTCAATTGGTGAGCAAGTCCAAACAGATAAATGGGTATGGTGGTGAAATCCTTAAGAATTAGAGGAATGAAGACCAGGAGTCCCAGGCTACTTTGGGCTGCTTACGGAGAATCTGTCTCAGACAAAATAAGGAAGATACTTTCCTATATTCGTAGACATCCTTTCTCCAGAGAAGGATAGCTATTTCTTCCCAGTATTTTCAGGACTATGTATTAGAACCAGATTCAACAAGTATTTGTTGTGATATACATAAAATTTTTTTGTAATTTGAGAAATCATTTTCCATTTCTCTTTTGAGAGCCATAGTCTATTTACATATAAATGTATTCCATTCAGAGGTTATGGTTTTTAAATCTTAAATCATTATGTCTTTCTATTTTATGCATATGCCCATCCTTCTATTTCTGTTTTATATGACAGTTATAGACTTCCTCACTAATAGAGCTTGCATTTCAAGATAAGGCTGCATGTAAACAAATTAACTTTTAAAAATAGAGAGCAATTTCATCTGTAATAATGTACCAATTCATAAATTATCACTGGTGTTATTTTAAAAGATAAATGACCCATCATATTATACATACTATTAGGTACTCTAGATGTCTTTGTGCTGGAGGAGATAAGGCTCTGGTATTATAACACCCTAATAAAATGAGTTAATGTTTTAGTATTATCGATAAAAGAACACTTGGATATATTTAATAACTAAACTGAGAAACACTTAATTTCAGTTGTCTGTAGCAATATAACACAAATTCTCCTGTGAAACAAATCGCACTTTTGGAATAAATTTTAATGTGTATTCAACAAAGGAGAAAATGAGGTGATTGAAGTTCAATTTGTAGCATGTTATTAACCGCTTCCGCTTGGCTAGATGAGTAAAAGGATAATGGATGAGGGTCTTATTATCACCTTTCTGCTAAAATGAAGTGGTATAAAAGATAAGGTGAGGAGACTAATGAACATACGGAAAAGGAGTAATCAATCAAGTGCCAAGAGGGAGATGAGAATGACAGAAGCCCAGAAGATCTCTAAAAGCATGCCGTTTAAAAGTGGACTTTATCATTCACTCTTCAGAAAACTAAACAATTAACAGTTGTAGCTGGAAAACTGAGCAAAACCAACCAGAAGATATTTAACCAAACATTCATGAAATTTTTCATTTACGTATAAATGGTGTATGGGTTAGAACTTGGGGCACAGAGGGTGAGTGCTAGATTATAAGTCTTACCAGTCTTATGTGCTGTGTCTTAACTATTAACATCAGAATCTAAATATAAGTCCTATTATTGAATACCATTATATATAGTGATAGATTATTTATTTGAGAGAGGGAGGGAGAAAGGGAGAGAGAGAATGGGCATGCCAGAGCCTCCAGCCACTGCAAATGAACTCCAGATGCATGTGCCTCCTTGTGCATTTGGCTTACATGGATCCTGGAAAATCGAACCAGGGTCCTTTGGCTTTGTAGGCAAATGACATAACTGCTAAGTAGTCTCTCCAGCACAGCTTTTGTATCTTAATCCATTTCTGAATTCAAATCCCAGTACTGAAACCATGGGCACAACTTTTGGAGATTCTTTCATAAATAATTCTTACCTGCCATTATTGTTGTAAGGAGCTAATAAGATATGATGCATATAAATACCATAACACATGATCTTTTTGTTCTTCTTTTCTTATCCAAATGTATAAGAAATGAGTCATATTTAGTGATTATCTTACTCTGTGTTTTCCCAGGTAGATATTCAAGTACAAGTAGTTTCTGTGGAAAATTCAGCTGATTCTGGGAAGGGAGTGGGAAAACATATAGGGGAAAGGGATACCATAAGGGTACACATTTAATGTTACAGGGAAACTTTGTAAATAATATACATCACAAAACCTCTGAGTCTCAAAAGTGAGAGAGATGTGGTAGTTATATGCCAGCTTTAAGATCAGACCACATATACTGTATAAAGTATACTGTGTAGACTACATAAACTTGTCAGTCTCACCAATACTGCCTCAGGCAGGGAGGTGCAGATACTACCCATGGGAATTGGAAGAGTCCCAAGAATGTGAGCAGGGTCTTGCCAGTGTCTGTTAGGCGGCTTACCTTGTTTTCAGACAACTAGAGTTTCCTGATTAATGCTGTCTGTAAGGTCATGTTTTCCCTTCTTTCATCATTCCTTTCCTATTTTATTTCTTTTCTTCCTCTGTCTCTCCTTTAAAAAAAATTTTTTTTTAATTTATTTGAGAGAGAGAAAGAATGGAGATGCCAGGGCCATTGCCACTGCATAGGAACTCCAGATGCCTGTGACACATTGTGCATCTGGCTTTGTGTATGTACTAGTGAATGGAACCTAGACCAGAAGATTTTGCAAGCAAGTGCCTTTAACCTCTGAGCCATTTCTTGAGCCCCTCTCTCTCCTCCTTTTGTTGCTTACCACTCATACCTCTATAGAGAATATCTTCCCTGAAGGACTAACCTCCTTTATGTTCCATGAATGATTCTCCTTAATCATTTCCTGAGTTAATATGAACCATAAAGAGAATATTCAAAATCCCTTGATTTTATATATATATATATACATACATACATACATATATGTATATATATATGTATGTATATGTATATATATATATATATATATATATATATATATATATATATATATATATATATATATTTAGGCCAAAACAATCTATTCAGATATTCTAAAATCAAATATCAAAAGATATAAATATCTTTTCAAATATGAATTTCTTCCCATACTGGCCAGGATAGTTGAAGCTATACTTTAAAATGCAAGGACTCTGAAATAACATGATGTCTTGGTTTAGTTTTTATTTATCAGTTGGGGAAGTGACTGCATTTAATTTAGAGGTTCGCATATGCTAACACATGCTCCCGCTGAGGTTCATCTTCAGTTCACAACTCTTAGTTATTTTACAAGTATATTTCATAGCATTTAAAACCTTGGGACTGCTTCTTTGTTGTTTACATTATTACCCTTCTTAAACCCTTTAAAATTTTTTTTTAAATTTTTTGATTTAGAAAGAGCAAGGCACAGAGAGAGAATTGGTGCGCCAGGGCCTCAATCACTGAAATTGAACTCCAGACACTTGCACCACCTTGTGGGCATATGTGACCATGCACTTGCCTCATCTTTGTGTGTCTGGCTTATGTGGAATCTGGAGAATTAAACATGGGTCCTTAGGCTTCGTAAACAAGTGCCTTAACTGCTAAGCCATCTCTCCATTCCCCCTTTTATTTTTTTTTAATTTTAATTTTATTTATTTATTTGACAAAGAAAGAGGGAAGAGTATGAGAGAATGGTGTGCCAGGGCCTCCAGCCACTGCAAATGAACTCCAGACATGTGTGCCCACTTGTGGCTAACGTGGGTCCTGAGGAATCAAACCTGGGTCCTTTGGCTTTGCAGGCAAACACCTTAACCATGAAGCCATCCCTACAGCCCCCTTTAATTTTTAATAAAATAAGAGATTACTTTTTTCTGTCATTATTCTGAAAGGCTCTTTCAACCTAAAAACACCCATTTGCCCATCCATTGGACTAGTCCTTGAGGATAATTGTGCCGACCTTGGGGGTGGGGAGTGTACGCTTATGCTGCTATTAAAAAAATGAATTTGAACATCATGTGTAGACTTCCCTTTATGGAAATTATGAGCAACTCACTACGCTAGCACAGTATTTCCCCTATCTTCCAAATGTATGTTTCAAAATTTTAATTAAATCAAGCGGCAATGTTTACAGTTTAGGACCATGTAAATAACAGTTATTATTGAAGTGCCAAATGCATCCTGAAGAAAATCATCAATTGTTTTTAAGAGATAGTGAAGATGACCAAAGCTCCTAATATTGGATGTCTTTGTCACATTGAAGATATTGCTTCTGCCCCCAGGTATCCTTGGAGAATAATGGCTTCTCATCTTCCTTGTCATCTATATCTTCTAAAACTTCTTCCATTGTGGGTTGTAAGCAAAAAATCTGCTGGCATAGGATGTAGGAAATAGTGTTCTTAAAGTTTATGCTATATAGGATGTAGATAGAAAAGCGTGGTTGATGCTTAAAATAAACAAGCATTTTTCTATGTATTTTGGGTTTTCTCCGTCCTTCACGGCGGTCTTTCCCAATCAGCTGCCTGCTCCGTGCCGCTCGCAGTTGTCACCGAGGCTGCCTTGAACTCTCTACACAACCTTTTCTTGTCTTTTTGTATTGTGTTTGTTTATTTGCTTGTGGCAGACAGAGAGGATGGGCATGCCAGGGCCTCTTGCTGCTGCCAATGAATTTCAGATTTGTACACCTTTGTGCATCTGCCTTTACATGTGTACTGGGGAATCGAACCTGGGTTGTCAGACTTTGCAGGCAAGCTTCTTAACCACTGAGCCATCTCTTCAGCCTCCAACCTTTTCTTTGTCTTATTCCTTGTGTGTGGGTGTGTGTAGATGTGTGTACATGGTGGGTGGATGTGATATGTCATACATCTGTGTGTGCTGGTACTGTGCCCTTGTGCTGGCCTGTAGCACCCCATGGGCTCACCTGTGGTTGTCAGTGGCAGGTGGAAGAAAAGATTGGTGTCCCTCCATCACTCATCTGCGTATTTTTCTTTGCAATAGAATTTCTTACTGATTCTAGAACTGGTTATTTGCCAGCCCCAGGAATTTTGTGGTCTCTGCTTCCCACAGGATTGGAAATATAGACCTGTGTGGCCGTGGCCATTTGTTTACACAGGTTCTGGAGATTTGAACTTGTGTGCTGTCATGCGCACCCAGGCCCTCATGCTTGCCCATGATGTGTACTTGATGACTGAGCCATCTCTCCAACCTTTTTGTCTTACTACTTCCTTGTACAGTAATAATCATCCTCCAGTAAGTTCCCAAGATGTGTAGAGGATATAAATGTCTGTTAAGTTAGTGAACTAAGTATTAGTCTTCCTTCGTGTGTATGCCAATAGACTGACTAGGTTTGGAACTTGAGTACCAGAATTTTCAAATTGTGTTCCAAGTTCAGCCTCTCAGTATGTAGATGTGGTTTTCCTAGACGCATTCTTAATATACACTAGACAAAACAAGACAACATGGTGGCAAATCCTAAAATCCTGTGTGTTGGGCATAAAACTGTGTCTGGAAATCACTGCATAGTTTTCATGTGAAGGATAGAGCTTGTTGTTAAGAAATTTTGGATTCCAGGATGAATGGATAGAGGTACAAATTAAACACCATATCCAAGCAATTGGGTACATATAAAATATGTAGAATGAAGATTTCCTAGAAAAAAATAATTTTCTAGGAAGAATTAATTCCCTAGGAAAGGCCACTTTCTTGAAACAAATTATATAATCTATAGAAGGAGAGGTAATAGTCCCATTGATTGAAAACCTGAGAAGCATATTAACATGATATGATATGTGGATTGATTATTGTTTGGGAACAGTTCAATATAAAAAGGTATTTTGGGGCTGGAGAGATGGTTTTGTGGTTTAGGTGCTTGCCTTCGAAGCTGAAGGACCTAGGCTTGATTATCCAGTACCCATGTAAGCCAGTTGCAGACAAGGTGGTGCATGCATCTGGAGTTTATTTGTAGTGGCTAGAGGCCCTGGCATGCCCATTCTATCTCTCCCCCTCATTTTCTTTCTCAAATAAATAAGTATTTAAAAATTGAAAAGTCATTTTTTAGGCCATTGGGAAAGTTTTTTTATGTGTGAACAGTTTAAAGGAATTGTTAACTTTGTTATGCCTTATGATGGTGTCATGCTTATGTCAATTAAAAAGCCTTCATCTGATAGGGATATACTAAAAAATGTATTAGTGGAATGGAAGTATTCCAGGTAGGAAAATGTCAACAGAGAAACAGATGATCCTAAATACTTAGAATTCTTGAAATTGTTTCATTGTAATAGCCTTAGATCTTTGTGTATGACTGAACTTTTTTCATAAACTGTTTTTAAAATTATTTATTTATTTATTTATTTATTCATTTATTTATTTATTTGAGAGCGACAGACACAGAGAGAAAGACAGATAGAGGAAGAGAGAGAGAATGGGCACGCCAGGGCTTCCAGCCTCTGCAAACGAACTCCAGATGCGTGCGCCCCCGTGTGCATCTGGCTAACATGGGACCTGGGGAACCGAGCCTCGAACTGGGGTCCTTAGGCTTCACAGGCAAGCGCTTAACCGCTAAGCCATCTCTCCAGCCCTTTTTTTTTAAATTTTTTATTTATTTATTTATCATAAACTTTTTAGAGGGAAAATAAGAGAGAGACCCACTGCCATAATCAGTTATTCTCTTTATTAAGAGAATGATATTCATCCCTACATTCTCATCAGAGCTACACACACACACACACACACACACACACACACACACACACACACGTGTATCTTATAGACAGTTCTTCAGTCTGTAGCTAGAAGGATATTACAGTGAGGATGGGAAACAACCAAAGCAAGGTTTGCAAAAGGAGACATAGTAATCTACCTGTGTAAGTCTGCTATAAGCCAAGAGAAGATAGGAATTTGTGCTCCTCCAGGGTTAGGCAGAAAACCCACAGTCTATCCTTATTTTAAGTGCTGTACTGTCATCCGAATAGTGTTGGTTCTTTTCCTTTTCCCCTCACTATGGGAAGGGAACACACTGTGTCTTTCTTCTCTTTGGAAATTGTGCTTTGTATAATTTTTTTGTATAAATTCAAGCAATAATTCTGTTGTAGTTTATTCTTTGCATGATGGTTAATAGGATTCTATTCTCTCAAATGAATCTTGTTTGTGGTAATATTTACTTCTGAACTAAGATTAGTGAGTTAAATGGTACTCTGTTGAATTCAGCAAGGCAAGGCACTTATACTCTGTGAGGGTTGCTCTGAGTAGGCAGCAGGTCTTCATTTTTTTCTAATAGCAAAATAATAAGAGAACAGGTTATAAATTTTATAGGAATAAAATAGAGTATTTATGTGGAAAGAGATATGTGCCTGGAATGATTTTCTTGCCTGCAACTTAGCACAATTTACTAACAATAAAACTGCCCTAGTGTATCTGAGAAACCAAATGTAAGATATATTGAGTATTTTGAGTTCATTAAGAATTGTGGTATGTTTGCATCATTATATTCTTGAATCTTGTTTTTTTTTAAGCTTGTGCCATGATACTTGCATGAATCTATACTAGAAGGAGGAATCCTGCTAAAGCAGAAACATCAGCTAAAGTGAACCTGGGTTTCCTTGTATTTGTTCTAGAGAGCTGTAGTTAGCTTGAATGATGACCTAATCTGTGTCAGAGGCAGGTGAGTCATTTATCTGGGACACAGCCCATTTCCACACACACAGTCACTGAGGCTGAATTATTTTCTATCTCAATAGGTCTTATAGATTGAACTTGGGTCTCTGATAAATGGTCATCAAAGTAATGAATCTTGGGGACTATGAGAGTGGGAACATAACTGAAAAAAACTATGAAATCAGAAAAAAAAAGTGTCCTCTGTGAAGAAGATGAATAAAATAGTCCATATGTATCATATGCTGCTTGGGTGCCACATAAAATAATGTTTTGTTCAGTTTTCTACAGATGTGGACTAGGAGCATGACTTCTGCATCTTGCTTTACAGCCGATATCTTTCATAGAAATAATTATTAGAAAAGGGTATAATTTTGTGCTTTCAGTAATATAGATTAAGTTTTTTCAGTTATACACACCCACCTCAAATGAGATTTTTTTTTCCTTTTTTGGTTTTTTGAGCTAGAGCAAGACCCTACCCTGAAAAACCTATATGACTATTCTCAGTTGAGGTGGGCCTACATAACTGGACTACTTATTAAGGCATTCTTGAACTTTACACAAGTGTCAAACTATATATGGGCTACTCTTTACTCAGACTATTTGAATTATCACCCTCTATAAAAGTGATTGCTCTTTTGGGCTTAAGAGTTGATAGCATATTTGGCCTTTAAAAATTAGAATTCAGAGTTTAAATGTAATTCGCCTTTTTTTTTTTTTTTTTTGATTTTTCTGAGGTAGGGTCTCACTCTAGCTCACGCTGACCTAGAATTCACTCTGTATTCTCAGAGTAGCCTCAAACTCTTGGCCATCCTCCTACCTCTGCCTCCCGAGTACTGGGATTAAAGGCATGTGCCACCACGCCCAGCCTAATTCATCATTTTTGTATAAAATAACTCTTTATGAGCTAACCTAGGCATCTAATTAATATTTACAACATTTCACTAGGATAAATTGATTAAATCACTGCATTTTCAAATATGCCACACTTGTAAGTAAATGTACTGTGTACGTGCCTTTTAGGCTAAATACAAGACCTAAGTATAACTTTTCACTCACAGTGTTCTCTGCTGTATTTCATAAGTAAAACATTAACCTATAGTGTTGGCAGCTCTTAAGAAACAGACTATCATGCTGAAGAAGCACAATTCATGTTGTAGATAAATCCACAAAACACTTGACTTGTGACTGTGGCTCTGTCCTCTGTGAGGAGCATAGGGTACTGGAGACTCGAACCTGGGTCCTTAGGCTTTGTAGGCAAGCACCTTAATCGCTAAGCCATCTCTCCAGCCTTCCTTTGAATTTTAAGTTTCATTTTCTTGCATTTTACTCCTAAGCAGTTAAAGAAAGACACACAGTGCCCTGAACACTCTATTTAGATTTATTATATCAAGTATCCTACATCACTGCCCTTAAATTCTGCTTCTCACTTAGCATTGGAGAATGATAGTGAGACAATACTTAGAAATGCTAAAATTAATAAAAAACAACAGCAGTAAATGTTACCAAAGCTGTGTAGGAATTGCAACTCAATCTTAGATCAAATCAGAGGGGAAAACAGTGCAACTACTTTATAACTTGTTCTATCAATTTCTCTGAAAATTTTTTCTTGAAAATTCCAACTAACCTTTGAACCAACCATGCCACTCCTATGTATTTACCAAATGGATTGAAGACAAAAGGCTATGAGAAGACTAATATACAGATGTTCATATTGACTTGATTCTTAGTAAACAAATGAATGTCTGCTAATGGAAGGGTGTATGTGCCAGGTATGTATGTGTCTCTTTATACTGTTTATGCAGCAATACATAGGAGTGAATTACCTACTGTCTTATACTTTAACCTGGAATAACTTAGAAACATTATGGCGAGTGAAAGAATCCAGAAGTGAATACATGGTACAATTTCCTGTGTATTGATGGTCTGGAAGAGATAAAACTATTCCATGATAAGGAATTCAGAATGGTGACCTAGTAGGGGGAAGACAGGACTATGGAGGGGTGATAGCATTCACACTGGGAAGTTGGAAGTGTTCTGTATCACAACGAACTAGTCAGACAGACAATTGCATTCATTAGACTTCATCAAGTTGTATGTCTGTGATTCACCACACATGAGTAAGTCTTTAATAAATACTTAATTTAAAAACAGGTGATGGGAAAGGAGGGCTTATGAGTACTCCCCACCCCAAGGATTTATAGGCAGGTACTGTTTTCTCGGGGAGAGACATTTTTTTCAGTGGTGGAGCCACTAATAAGCCGTGCTCCTGTAATGAACTCCACACCCGCATTCTTCTAAATAATTATTAAATTAATTAATTAAAAATAAAAAATTAAATAGTTAAATTTATTGATTCATCAAAATAGTGATAGATTTAAACATCTAAAGATTTTTTTTCTCATTTTAATTCTTATATTTGAGAGGTACAGAAAATTGAAGTAACTATTCGAAATTAAATTGCTTCATTTATTGCAGTGTTTAGTGTAAACTAAGAAGTAAAATGATCTAAGTAAAAAAACAATTTGATCTTGGAAAGGGTTAATTCATATCAACATAAAAACTAATTCAGAAGAGTTAACAAATGGGGCTATGAATGTTTATGGCTGAGATCACAGACATAGGTGTTTAAGGCCGTTGGTCCTGAGCAATAAAAATTACCTACCACACCTCAGAAATTTCTTGTGCTGTTACTCTAGCCCTGTACAGGTCAGAGGTGGATGGATGAAAAGAAAGACCCGGGGAACTGTAGGTTGGTCACCTGGATTTGTTTCCATGACCACTTCTGAGTGAAGTCCCATACCCCATGGCTGGGAAGGACTGTGACATAAACTCTGATATATGACAGAAACCAGGAGAAAAACATGTAAATTGAAAGGAGTTCTGCTCTAATCTTTAAAGAGCAAGATAAAAGGAAGGGAAATTATACATGAAGAGGAATTCCATGAACCTATGGAAGGGATTTGGGAAATATTAAAGAAGTGACCAGGTTAAATTCTGTTAACTAAAAAGAAAGAAAAACATGACAACATGAAAACTCTAATATGACCTACTAAAATTTGTAGAAAATAGGGCTGGGGGATTGGCTCATCAGATGAAGCACTTCCTTGCAAAGCTTGATGATCTGGGTTTGGTTCTCCAGTACCTACATGAAGATAGATGTACAAAGTGGCACATACATCTGGAGTTTTGCATTGGCAGGAAGCCCTGGCATGCCCATTCTGTCTCCCTCTCACTCTTTGTGTCTTTCTCTCTCTCTCTCTCTTAAATACATAAACTCCTTTTAAAACAGTTTTAGTAAATGGTTTAACTACATTAAAAATTTACATTTCTCTGCATACACATGCATACACTTTACTATAATCAAGTCCATCCTCATTTCTGTGTGTGTGTATATATATCTATCTGTCTTTCCTCTGTCCATCCATGCATCTGTCCTTGGAGGGGATTGAGCCCAGGGCATGAGGTAAGCTAGGTAATGCTGTGTTGCTCAGCTCCAGCTCCAGTCCTGTGCTTCTTGTCTGTATGTGCATTGTTCCCTTTTCTCATTTGCTCTCTCCTTGTCCTCCTTACCCACGTTGTCTGCCCTGTAGAGCATCATCTCACACCCTTAGCTTGTATTAGCAATCTGCCACATACTCCTTTTTATGTCCTTTTCCACTTCCTTACAAACATGTGTCTGTCGCTGGCTGTGAGTTTATCGTGTTAGTATATACAAATTGGCATCCCGCATTTCTTCCTCCACAGCACACTGATTATGGATATGCTGTGACTTTAATCCAGTCTTCTCAATGTCTTTAGGAGATAGGGTCATGTTGTACTCATGATGATATGCTTTGGGTTCCATAGTCTTGTTTTCCATTTTATGTTTTTGTTACTAAAAAAATCTATGGCAAGAGGCATTCTCACATGCTTATGTAATGAAACCTTTATTTCTATTTGTTTACTTTTCCATAAGTAAGTTTGTTGAGCCAAATAGCATATGCTCTTTTTTTTTTTTTTTTTTTTTTTTGGAGACAGGGTTTGCATGTATCCCCAACTGTTCTCAAGCTTACTACGTAGCTGAAGATGACCTTGAACTCCTGATCCCCCTGCCTCCATCTCTGACTTAAGTGATTGTAGGTGAGCATCTTTATGCACAATTTTATGAGGTACTGAAACCCAGGGGTCCATATACTGTATGAACACTTTACCAACTGAGCTCCTGTGTTTTTATTGTTTATATTCAATTTATTTGTTTTTTTTTGTTTGTTTGGCTGGTTGGTTGGTTGGTTTTTTGAGGTAGGGTTTCACTGCAGCTCAGGTTGACCTGGAATTCACTATGTAGTCTCAGGGTGGCCTTGATCTCATCCTCCGACTCTGCCTCCAGAGTGCTGGGATTAAAGGCGTGCATCACCATGCCCAGCTAATTTTTTTTATTATTATTAGCACGGAAAGAATTAGGTTCCACTGTGATGTTTTCGAACAGTGTTCTTTTTTCTTTCCTCCTTCTTCCTCATCTCCCTTCTCTCTTCTGCTCCCTAACATAGCTTCCTTCCGCCTTCATATTGCATGTTTCCTCCTGTCCTCTCTGCCCTATCTTAAGTCATGACTTGCACTCACTCTCACATCCTCTCACTTACGGTGTGTGAGAAAACTTTAAGTTAGGATCCACATAGGAGAGAGGATATGTGATATTTGCTTTATGGCCTTGGGTTTCCTCAGTATAATTTTTTTTTCTAATTTCACCCATTTTCCAGCAAATCTCCTAACTTTATTTTTCTTTACAGATGAGTACTGTAATGTAACACATTTTCATTATACAGTCACCAGTTGATGGACACCTAGGTTGATTCCATTTTCTAGTTGTTGTGAATAGAATAAGACTGAACATAGATGCACCAATATTTCTGTGGTAGGATGTAAAGCCCTATGAGCATTTACCCAGAAGAGGTATAAGTGGGTCATATGGTCTTTCAATTTTTAGCTTGAAAGACCTTCCCACTGATCTCCATAGTGGCTGCATCAGTTTACACTCCCCCCCCCCCAACAATATGTAAGAGCTCCTCTCTTCCCACAACCTTGTCAACTGTTCTTATCAATTTTTTTTGATGAGAACCATCCAGACCAGACTGAGATAGAATCTCAGAGTGACTTTAATAGTTATTTCCCTGATGGTTAATGATGTTGAACATTTTGTTTGTTCTTTTTTGTTTGTTTGTTTGTTTGTTTGAGGTAGGGTCCCACTCTGGTCCAGGCTGACCTGGAAATAACTATGTAGTCTCAGGGTGGCCTCAAACTTACGGCAATCCTACCTCTGTCTCCCAAGTGCTGGGATTAAAGGTGTGCACCACCATGCCTGGCTAATATTGAACATTTTTTAAAATACCTGTTAGCCATTTGTGTTTCTTCATTTGAGAATTGTCTATTCATTTCATTAGCTCATTTATTAATTGGCAGACTTTTTTTGGTGTTTAGTTTTTGCAATTCTTTATATACCTTACATATCAACCCTCTTGAAAAAGAATTAGCAAAGATCTCCCATTTTGTAGGCTTTCTGTTCTTTCTGCTGATAGTCTCCTTTGCTTTGAAAAAAAAAAAAACATTTACATTTAACAAATGATATCAGATTACGTTCTAAAATTTTATGTTCATTTATTTATTTGAGAGAGAAAGAGGGGGAGAGAGAGAGTGCTCCAAGGGCTCTAAGCTACTGCGAACAAACTCTGGACACATGCATCACCATGTGTATTTGGCTTACATGGGTTCTAGGGAATCGAACCTGCATCCTTAAGCTTTGCAGGCAAGTGCCTTAATCATTAAACCATCTCTCCAGCCCTCAGATTACTTTAAAAAAAATACTTATTTTTATCCATTTGTTAGAGACAGAGAGAAAGGGAGAGAGAGGCAGAGAGAGTAAAAATGGGCACGTCAGGGTCCCAGCCACTGCAAACGAACTCCAGACGCATGCGCTGCCATGTGCATCTGGTTTACGTGGGACCTGGAGAATTGTACCTGCATCCTTAGGTTTTATAGGCATGTGCGTTATCCGCTAAGCCATCTCTCCAGCCCCTCAGATTACTTTTTAATGAGTTGTACATTTCATTTCTGTCAGAATCATACACTTTTATCTGTATTCCTATGAGCAACATTTGTGATAGCTCTTTATTTTTTCTAGCATCTTGGGTATAAAGTATCTCATTTTTACTGTACTTTTAGTACCTACTACTAATTTTGAACATTTTTAAAATGGTGATACTTTGAATGAGTTCAGAGAGAACTTTTTTCATATTTTACACCTTTGCTATCCATTTTCTGTCACTTTTCTTATGAGTTGGTATGCTTAGTCATTATGCTTATTCTTAAGTAGATTGCCCAGCTCTATCCTTTGCCATACATCTTTATCAATAATACCTGTTTAAAAAATTCTCCATCTATTAATTCTTTAGAATTTATAGGTTTTCTTTTAAGTTCTGAATTCTAGCCATGGCTTAGTAAATGTTCAAATTTGTAGATTTTATACCTAGACCCTCGGGAAGGACAGTTGAGGGCCCTCTGTGTGCCTGGTACTGTGTGTCTATGAGTGTTTCACTGTCATTTTACATGAAGCTGTGCAGTTCTTTGTGTCACAATTGACGTGTTGAAAAGTAAGATAATTGGACAGAAAACAAAAGGAACTAGCGTCATATTTTTCAAGTATATTTATTTAATTCTTCCATATGCATGTTGTTTAAGATGGAGCGTTTTTTCCCATGGCTATTTCAGTCATATAGTCTATTTCATGAACTCATTGTCTATGGAGGGAGACATTTACAAATAAATGAAATTTGTGCCAGGCCTCTGACAGCACAAAGCAGAAAATGGTTGTATCTGCATGGAAATTGAGGCCTTCTCAAAACCTTTGGTGGCCTTTAAAACTGAGTCATTTACTGCGGCGGGAATGATGTGTTGTGGCTTAAAGTGCAGTGATGAGAGCGCGATGGGCCTGGCTGCACAGCGCACTGCTCACACGGGTCTGACTGGGATGTGTAAACTCTCTGACCCTTTATAAAATGCGGACAATGACACTTCTTTCATGGAGACACATTGGGGATTGTGAGACTTGAAGTAAAGCACTTTGTCTTTTTTTTTTTTTTTTTAATCTTCTGCATATGATGAGCCCCAATCAGGCTGTGTCGCTCCTGCTGCTGTTAACATTTTATAATCTGATGCAACAGCCCCCTCTGCCTCCCCTACTAAGTGTGTCAAAGAAAGAGGGTAGGAGGACTTCACACCAGGAGTCAGGTCGACGCAAAGCAGAGCAGCAGCTCTGAAGCAGTTCATGATAAGTGACATGATTTGCACCAGAGGGTGTACGAATGTAGTCGTAGATGGTGAGAGCTCCTTCTAAAGTATGTTTTAACATTAACTGCATAGACCAATGGTGGTTGTAGGTCCTGTTGGGGAGGAAGTGTTGAACTTGTTGATTTAGAGGTAAATGAAATTGAAACTTAGGAGGGTGACTTAGGAAGACAGCTTTTCTGTGTGATTTGCATGGTGTTTGCGGCTCTGTTAATTAAAATACTATATTAGACCAGTGACAGATCTTAAATGAATAGTTGTGAGGGTGTGTGTGTGTGTGTGTGTGTGTGTTGACACTGATTGGTGGTTGGGTATAAGAATCTGAAACCATCTTCAAATGACTCATTACTGTGGTTACACCCCTTTGCTATTTTATGGTGTAAGTAGAGAGTAGGAATGAATGAAACCAGTATAAATGAGAAGGCTGATTCTATAACCACTCTATTAAAATCCAAAAATGTCAAGAGGGAATACATTTCAAAGATGACAGAGAGATTTCGTCCTCCATACATCCCTCTTCCTTTTCTTTGTTTCCATTCTTCCTTTG
The DNA here is from genome assembly GCF_020740685.1 of Jaculus jaculus. Classification (NCBI taxonomy): domain Eukaryota; kingdom Metazoa; phylum Chordata; class Mammalia; order Rodentia; family Dipodidae; genus Jaculus; species Jaculus jaculus. Next base: position 97,790,268 of record NC_059113.1, on the reverse strand, counting down.
ACACGGAGAAGCCATTATACGGCCCATGTTGTTCTTAAACATGGATTTCCCATCATACAGCCCATGTTGTTCTTAAACATGGATTTCCCATCATACAGCCCATGCTAGGAGTTAGACATGGCGATCACATTGTGTAGCCCATGCTAGTCTTCAACTCTTGGATTTGAGTGCTCCTCCTGCCTCAAGTTCCTCCTCAGGTACACATCACTGTATTCTGCTTAGTGTAGACATTTGACGCTTGCAAGTGATACAAGGGAAGTACAAGCTTGTACAGGGACATCTGTGAAGGTCCAGATAATCGTGGGAGAAATTTGGGAGAATACTTACTGTGTGATTTTATAGGGTACCCATAAAGTCTGAATACTAAGAAATTACATAAAATTTTTAGTTACAATTAATCCTTGAATTGTCTTGTAAAATGCTTGTCTGGTTTTGATCTCTGGGTCATTTTGGCCTCATAGAAGGAGCTGGCAGTTATTCCCTCTTCTTTAGTATTTCTGTAGATTTTGTATAGAATTGATGGTTTTTGAGATGGGGGTCTGTCTAGGTGTATTGCTGTCCTTGATTTTCTATTGGGCCTAGCATTTTTTTTAAGTGTATGTTGTCAAATATTATATGCAGTATTATGTAAATGTCAGCTAGGTTCTTGTGGTTGATGGTCACATTCAAGTCTTGTATATTTATATTGATTTTATGTCTTTTAAAAAATGAATTATTGAGAGAAGAGCATTGAAATCTGTTTGTCATGGACTTGAATATGTACCCTGTCAACCCTCTTAGTTTTTGTATTATTTATTTTAGCTTTTAGTTTATAAAGACAAGTGTCTGGCTATGTAGTCCAAGCAGGCCCCGAACTTAGGGTCTTCCTGCCTCGGACTGATAAGTGCTGGGGTTCTAGCCACATCCCACTATAGCCAGTGCCTCGGTTGCGTGTGGTTTAAAGCCCTTTCTTTCATTTGGTTTGTAAGCAAGTAGGATAGTGTATTATTTACTTTCTTGTTAACTGTGACCAATCACCTGACCAGGAAAAGAAGGGAGAACTTGTTTTGTCACAGCTTGAGGGGACAGTCCATCCTGGTAGGGAGGGGAGGAACAGGAAGCAGCTGGTCACATGGCATCACGGTCAGAAAGCAGAGGCACGAATGCTGGTGCTCAGCTCACTGTCTCCTTTGTATTTTATTAGATTTTATATACTTGGGAGGGAAGGGGAGAGAATGAATGAAGGAATGAAGGAATATGGGTAGGCCAGGAACTCCTGCCTAACTCACTAACTCCAGACACATCCACCGCTTTATGTGGCTACTGCATAATCAAAATCCAGGACATTAGGATTTGCAAGCTAATTCCTTTAACCATTGAACTATCTCTATAGCCCACACTTGATCTTTTTTATATAGTCTAGAACCCCAGCTCATGGAATGCTGTGACCCACATTTTGGTTGAATCTTCCTACCTTTAATAACCTAATATAGAAAATCCCTTATAAACTTGCCTAGAGGCTTGTTTCCATGGTGACTCTTGAGCCCCATCAAATTGACAAAATTAACCAGCACAAGTAGTTATGATATCCTAATGAAATAATACCATTGTGAAGTGACCTTCTTTATCCTTGGTAATATTTCATTGTAAAATTTACTTAATCTAATTTGACGTCCTTTCTATTAATTTTGTCATTTCTAGGTTTTACTTAATTTTTAATTAATTGATTACTTTTTCTCCTCATAATGCGTTCTGCTTCTCTGCTTTTGTACAAGTGGTGATTTTGAGAGGAATGTCTGCTGTGGTGAACCTAATCCAGTTATATGATCATATATATACATACATATATATACATATGTATATATAAATGTATGTAGATATTAACGTGTATTGTTCTGGGATTCAGTTAAGTTACTTAGATATAGTTTGGCCCCCTCAGGATCTTGCTTTAAGACTTGTCAGGCAGGACCAGAGCAACATTTAACATGGTGCTAGTTCTCTCTCACTATAATGGGTAAACCCTTCTCTGTACTCTGCCTATTGCTCCATGAATTGTGAAATTGTGAGGGTTGTGTTGTTGTTATTGTTTTTGTTTTTCAAGGTAGGGTCTTGATCTAGCCCAGGATGACCTCACTGTATAGTCAGTCTGTACTCACTATGTAGTCGGGTGGCCTGGAACTCATAGCGATTCCTCTCCTCTACCTCCCAAGTGCTGGGCTTAAAGGCATGCACCACTGCACCCAACTGTTCTATAAATTTTATCTGTCTTTATTTCCCTGTAGTTTAAGCCATACATTTCCTAGTCATTTTTCAGTCATCAGTTGATGGACATCTAGGTTGATTCCATATTTTAGCTATTGTGAGTTGAGCAACAGTGAATGTAGATATGCAATGATCTCTACCATAGAGGACAGAGTCCTTAGGGTAGATATTCAGGAGTTGGGTGATATGATAGTTAAATTATATATTTTTTGTTTGTTTTAGGTAATGTATCACTCTATTCCAGGTTGACCTGGAACTCACTCTATAGACCCAGGCTGACCTCAAACTCACAGTGATCCTCATACTTCTGCCTGTGGAGTGCTATGATTAAAGGTGTGTGCCTCCATGCCTAGCTAGTTCAATTTTTAGCTTTGTGATAGACAATCAAAGAATTTGTCAAACCCTATTAAACCTAGTATCCTTTATGTTTTATTTATTTATTTTTATTAGTTTTCTATTCTGCATGTACAGGCAGTTTGTTAACATTATTAGGCTCATCCGTGACCTACCCCCTCCCCATCGGCCCCTCCTTGTTGAGGTATATGGGTCATGCATTCTGGAGTTAGCCCACAGTTATTGGTATGATAAATGTCTCTGTATATCATGACCCAACATGTGTCTCTGACATTCTTTCCGCCCACTCTTCCACAAAATTTCACTGAACCATGTTGGGTTCATTTTTAGTCTGCTTCAGTGATGAGGTGTTGGGGGCCTCTGGGGCTCTGGCTCTCTGATTTGGTAGGGGTTGATTTTTCTCTGTGTTGGTCTCCTTCCCCCTTGTGCTGGTATCCGGTTCATCAGGAAAACAGCACCCTTGCTTGTTTCACCAATTTTCCTTAGTTTTAGCCAGGGCCCTTTTGAGGTATGATGGGGTGGCTCTGTCCTTAGGATCTGCATCTATCTGAAAAAAAGAAGCAGATTCTCCAACAGAGAGTTAGCACCAGGACAAATTAGATAGCCCTTACTTTTTTTATAGAGAGTTTAATAGGTGTAGGCCCTCTTGTAGCCCATGATTGATGGTAGCTTGATATTGGAGAGTGGGCTTATGTTTGGATATGGTTCTGACTTGTTTCCCAGCTCCAGCTATGGGTCTTATACCACTGAGGGGATCAGTTAGCCAAATCAAGAGCAGTTGGTTCCCCACCATGGCTGTGTGCCACTATTGCACTTGTGTGGGCATCACAGCAGGTTATTTACTGCTAAGTACGTTGGACCATGAGTTGCTTGGACAGATATTGGTCGTTTCCCCAGTCGCCCACGTAGCACCTTCTGACACTAGACGCGCTGACTGTCTGGGGACTGACTCTCTCCTGGCTTCCAGCCATGCCGTTCCATTTTACATGTCAGCTGCATATGGTGTCTTCAGCAATAGGGTCTTACCACTAACCTTTGGTGGGTCATCAAGTACTCTGATAGAAATCTGTCATTCTTTTAGAAAACCTTGTAGGTTTCTCTGATCAAAAGCTCATTGTGGGTGATAGCCCCATGCTGGTACTGGGAGTTACAGGTCAGTGTCCCCTAAGAAAATAAGGGAAAAAAGTAACTAATATATAGACGTTAGAGAGGAGAGAGGGAGAGAGAGGGAGTGGGAGGGAGGGAAGATGTAGAGGATTTTACTTAGACTTGATCCTACCCTCTCCAGTGTCTTTTGGTTCAGGTGTTCCCGCCAATCCAAATGGATCAAAGACCTCAATATAAGACCAGAAACTCAAATACTACTGGAAGAAAATTTAGGAAGTACTTTCCATGACATAGGAATAGAAAAATACTTCCTGAACAAAACCCTAGTAGCTCACGATTTTAAACAGTCACTCAACTAATGGGATCATATGAAGTTGAAGAGTTTCTTTACAGACAAGCATATAATAAGCAAAGCCAATAGATTACCCACAGAATGGGAGAAAATATTTGCAGGTTATCCAACTGATAGAGGCCTAATCTCTAAAATCTACAAAGTACTCAAAAATCTAAACAGGAAGAAGTCAAACACCCCACTCTCAAAATGGGGCAAAGAGATGAACGGGCAGTTCACAGAGGAAGAAATACAAATGGCAAACACACACTTAAGAAAATGTTCATCATCCCTAATCATCAGAGAAATGCAAATTAAAACAACTGAGAGATTCCACCTTACCCCGATAAGGATAGCAAACATCAAAAAATCAATCGAAAATAAATGCTGGCGAGGATGTGGAGAAGCAGGAACACTCATCCACTGTTGGTGGGAATGTAGGATGGTACAACCACTTTGGAAAGCATTATGGAGACTCCTGAAAAAGCTGACTATAGAGACACCAACAGACCCAGTTATTCCCTTACTGGGAATCTACCCTAAAACCTTCAAACCACAGGCCAGAGTGATTTGCTCAACCATGTTTGTAGTGGCTCAGTTTGTGATAGCTAAGAGCTGGAATCAATCCAGATGTTCATCACTAGAAGAATGGATAACTAAGATGTGGTATAACTACACAATGGAATTCTATACAGCAGTAAGAAAAAATGACACAAAGAAATTTAAGGAAAAATGGTTGAACCTGGAACAGATCATTCTCAGTGAACTTACCCAATCACAGAAAAAAAATCATCACGTAGTCTTACTCATCTACAGCACCTAACCTGAATCTACCCAAGATACCTTACACACCCAGCAAGCATCTCATGGACTAGACACACTAGAAGGGATAGGGAGGGAAGGGAGGGCATCGAAGGGGTGGGAAACACTAATCTAGACCCAAACGGCAATGGTACCGTAAAATTCTACTTCCTAAAAGGCAGACCAAATGGCTGAATATTCACTAGGCCCTTACAGGAAACATCTTCTATGTTTTTGAGAAGTAACAAGGAATATTTCCAATAAGAATGAAAAAAATTCTGGTTTTATTTATAGCACTATTTCTGGGCTAATCATGCATGTAAGAAAGTGCTAAATGTAAATATTTTTGAGGCATGGCATAGTGGCCCATGCCTGTAATTTCAGCACTTTAAGGGTAGAGACAGGAGTATCAAAGCCAACTTGAACTAGATACAGAATTCAAGTCTATTCTGAGCTACCTAGTGAGATCCTATCTTAGAAACTAAGGACTGGGGATGTGGTTCTGCAGTAGAGCACTTGTCTAGCATGTGTTGGGTCCCAGGTTTAATCCTCAGTACCTCATGCATGTATGCATGAATAAGTCAGAGTTCAGGGCTAATCTGTGCTACGTAGCAAATTCCATGCCAGTGTCATCTATGTAATGAAACCCCACCTCAAAAACCTAACAAACACCTTAAAATTTGCATATTAGTAGTATAAAAAATAAAAAGGTTTTTTGAACATAGAAAGTATTAAATTATCTTAACAGAAAAGAGGTGAAACAGAATAGTCTCTTAGTCTTTTTCTACTAGTAGAGCATAGGTAGGGTAAGTGTATTTATGCTTACCTTATTATTAATAAAATGAGAGGTGGTTAGTGTGGTGATTACCCTGTCTGACATTATTTAAAACTGTTTACTTTGTAAAGAAATAAAAACATATTAGGATATGAGACCATTGACTTTTGAGTGGTAGTTTTTAATGATAAACTATTGGAATATTGTATTAAAATTTTTCTGTTGTGTGGGTTAAAGATACTGCCTATCTCTCCAGTATTATAAGCAGATGGAACCTTTCACACTGTTCAAGATAAAATTGACATTCTCACTTTCATTTTGTTAGTTTGTGTTGTAAACCATAAGCTTCAGACCCTGGTTTAATTCAGATTCTTTTCCAAGCCCATTGTGCGCTTTCTTTGCAGATTTAATACCTAGCCCTGTGCATCCTGTGATCCTACGAGGAAGACATGTTCCCTGTGACTGTTCTTTGGTTTTCTTTTGTACTATATTTTGGATTCTTGCTTTCTTTCAAACAATAAATCAGACAGGTATAATGTATTAAAACTGAGTTAAAAATTAGTTCAAAGATGGATAAATACCTTCTTTGTCCTCAGTTATCACTGTATTTCACTTTTGACTCATTAGGATATATATGAAATGCTAGTTCAGTAAAAGATGGCTTTTGTAATGCATCATATAGAATGCAAATTATTTTTAAGGTAAGGAATATTGAAGGTAAAGTCGAACCAAGTAAAAAGTCTGAATTATTTACAGGCCAAAGGCTTAAAGGTGCATCGCTCCAGCACAAATATTAAATTATGAAATGGGAATTTCAGTTTGCTATAAATCTGCCTGCCATAGCAGCTTAAAATAAAATAGTTTTGCCCATCTAAAGCAACATCAATTTGCCAGTCAGTGCTTCATGTATCAAAGAGCGTTCTGTGAAAATATCAATATCATTGGTTAATATAAATGAAATTAATTTTTAAAGCTGGGCTAAAGGTTGACATCTGAAAAATTGCATTACTTTGCAGAAGAGAAATTTCTGTCTTCTAGTGAAATTTCAGGTCATGGGGGCAAGTAATTTTCACAATCTTCAATGGGAGCTAGTGAAATATGAACTTCATTGTCACCTAGCCCCAAAGCGATAAGATAAAATGAGCTGATACATCATGTGCTGTGGTTTTATCATCTCCCTCAGTAATTGGAAGAGAAAACATAAGAGCGTTGTGTTTGTGTGCTTCCCCCATGCCCCTCCCAACTGCCCCAGCATCCACACCCAGGCTAAAGTCGTTTTAGCCCAATCAATACAAAGGTCATGTAACATTGTATTTATATTTTTTTAATTTTTCATGCTGACTAAGGCTGCCAAGTAGCACATTGGAGTAATGAATATGTTTAATTGAATGTGTCACCCATGAAAATGTTAAATGAGGATACTGTACTGCCTCATAGCATTAGTAAGTAGGAGGAAATATATAGAAGAAAAAATTAAATAAGAACTCATAATTAATTTAAAAAGTAGGGATTTTTTTTGTTTGCATGACTTTTATCTTTGTTACTGTTTTGCTGTTTTTAGAGATTGGGGACATTCTCTCTCTCTCTCTGTGTCCGTGTGCACATATGCAATTCCATCTTACAGTTTCTACTAGATCTCTGTAATTTGCTTTCTCTATATTTTGTTTGAAGAGTATGTTTGTCAAATCTTCACACTAAAAGTTGTATGGCTCATAAGGAAGTAAGCCCTTCAAATAGCAATTTAATATTATCAGAATTAACTAAGCACAATATAAAAACTATTATAAACCAAACTTTGAGATTCTTGATTAAAATTACTTTAAATGTATTTATGTTGTAGTTGTAAGTATGTTAAATATATAGATATATTAGTGAAGAGTTGATTTGGGAGTGTTTTTCAACATGTGTTTTTATTTTAAAGATGTTTCAAATATTAACTATTTTCTCATAACATATACTTTATAATTGTATTCTATGACTATAGGATAAGGGGAAATTTTTCTAGACTTTTCTAACTGTGCTGTCATGGTTTATTTAATGGTATGATTAGTTTCTAGCAAATATACTAAGCTTAAACATTTTTCTTGATAGTAAGCGTATCTGTACAGTTTCAGAATGGTTTTATTGTGAAATTTCAAGTACTATTATTGATTGTATTATATGATTTTATTCTAATTACACAGGTATTCATAAGTCAGTCTGCGTTGTCTAAAAAAGTAAACTCTCCATAAATTGGGAAGTATTTATTGAAATAGGATATGCTGATGCTCATTTAAATATCAAGATTGGTCTTTTAAATACTCATTCTTGATTCCATATATGCAGACTTCCATGTACACACTTTTTGTTTAGAAATAAAGCACTTTCTCACTGTAAAAAAAAATTCTCCTTCAAGAAAAAATTTAAAGCAATTGAATTTTCCTGAGGGTCTTTTCAATAGAAAGCCTCCCTTCTTTATTTCTTTAGTGAAACCAACATGGCTTTATCAGTTTTAAGTCTGCTTTGCAGTAAGTAAGGGTACCATTTAGTTGAGCAACAAATGCGAGTTTCTACTTCTGTTCTTTTATGACTATCAAGAAACCAGACTTTTGGTTGGATTGTTTCATAGCCTTTTGTAAAAGGAGTAGTTTAAAGGAAATGAAAAAACGTTTCACTTTGAAGCTAAGAATAAATTTAGCATCATGAGGACATTTTTGTATTTAAACAGAGAAGTATCCGCAGAGCTGAAAGAAGAATTGTAGACATTGTTTGAGAAAATAATACATATATCAGATAAGATATGCTTGATTTTTAATATGAAGAAATTTAAGATATGTGTATATATTATGTAATCATATTCTGTCACCCTTAACTTTTACATTTTAACTTATAAACTATCTTTGTTGAAATAAATAATAACAAAATTAAAAGTTAAATTCACTGATAATCTTACTGACAATAATAAAACAAGGTGGGAAACATTCACAGAGAGTGCTCTGGGCTTAAGCTTTCAAGCTATTCTAGACTTGGGGTCATAACTGCAGAGCCATGGTAATGATACGGTTTCCATAGCAACTGATTCATTGGAGGGCCAGACCTCTGTCTAGGGTGCTGTCAGTATATGTAGAGTTTCAGTGAACAGAAAGTCCCAAAGAAGGGTCTGCTTCTACCTAATCCAGTTTTAATTGAACTCTAGAGACTTTGATGTGAAGCCTCAGACCAGGCACACACTACCCATTCCAGGAAGAAATGAACCTTGTGCCTAGCTGGGCCTCAGCTGCTTTGGGGCACTGACACCTTTTCCTAATGAATACTTTAAAGAAATGTTATTGTCTCAATTTCAGGTAGAAATTCTTCAGTGAGGAGATTCTTCATTTCTATTTTAAGCTTCAAGGATCTTGACTCTAACAGTAGCTTTATTTGTTAAATTGTTTCTAGTTAGACAGTACCTTTTTAATATTTTAAAATTTGAATACCTAAACAATTTCAAATGATTTTCTATCTGTTTCTGATTTTCTCTGAGTTTCAAAATATTACTAGACCTTCTTAGACTTAATTTCAAAGCATGCTGCCATACATTCAGCATGTTACTGTTCACATCAAGTTCGGAAACATACAAAGCAGTGCCGTTATCTTTGGAAACACACTAGTAGTATAAATACATACAATTGATGATCCTCATACACACATGCTGATTGGCTCTAAAAAGGAGGGAAAGGGGATCAGGTATGTTAGATACAAGAGTCTTCACTATTTCAAATGGTTTGAATATAGTTACTTGGAAAACTAAGAGTATTTCATAAAGTTGAGAAGTAGGTAAGTGGGTTATGCCATTTTGTATATTTTTTTTAATTTTTATTTTGTTTTTTCGAGGTAGGGTCTCATTTTACCCTTGGCTGACCTGAACTTCACTATGTAGTCTCAAGGTGGGCTCAAACTCACAGTGATACTTCTACATCTCCCTCCCTAGTGCTGGGGTTAAAGGTGTGTGCCACCACACTTGGCTCTATGCTTTAGTTTTAAAAAATATTTTATTTATTTACATGTGTGATAGAGGCAAATAAAGAGCAAGAAAGAAAAAGGCATGCTTAGGCCTTTTCTTACTGCCTACACACTCCAGATGTATGTGCCACTTTGTTCATCTGGCCTTACTTGGTAGCTGGGAAATTGAACTGAGGCCAGTAGACTTTGCAAGTGAGCACCCTCAGTCCCTGAGCTACTACAGTGTTGTTGTTGCTGTTTTTCATTTTAAAACTCAAATTTATGACCTTTTAATATAAATTTTAAGTATGTAGAAACCTGACTCTCCCACTATAAGAATTAATTCCTGTTAATTGTAACTATCTTCATCCAAGGCGTATCTGTGCACTAGAACCTCAGACATATTTTAAAGGAGTCTGGCACTGTAATTCAGGTTGCTGTCTGAATAACCATACTTTTTAAAGGAGTAGATCTACATGGAAGTGGTTTCTGGTTTTTTTTTTTTTTTTGGATTAGCCACAGAACTACCTCAGTACAGTGGAACTCTCAGAACAGCATTTTTTCATACGTGTTTGTGTTGATAGTCTACTAGAATGTCAGAAAATCAGTAGCTGCCTGTTCCTATCTGTGCCATGGTTGACGTCACTTTGTGGGCAGCAGGCCTCATCACAGAGTTCCGTGCCTAGGGCATGGAGTTCTCCGACAAGCATGTGGTACTCCTTCATGTGGTACAGGAAAACAGGTGAAGAGGTTACATAGCCACTGAGCCTTCCGACTTTGCAGATATCCAGTCCTTATTCCTTATTTTCTTTTTTTAAAAATATTTATTTATTTACAAGGAAAGAAAGAGATAAAGAATGACAATGGGCATGCCAGGGCCTCAAGCCACTGCAAATGAACTCCAGATGCATGCACTACCTTGTGCATCTGGCTTTATGTGGGTCCTGGGGAATCAACCCTGGTCATTAAACTTTGCAGGCAAGTGCCTTAGCTGCTGAGCCATCTCCACCCCCTGCCCTCATTCCCTTTTCCTTTTGAGAAAGTCTTGCTTTGTAGGCTATACTGCTTCTAGCTTACCATCTTTTCATTTTAGCCTCCCAAGTGCTGGGGTTACAGGTGTGCAACCCATGCCTGGTGATCTCATCTCCTAAGAATTATTACAATGAAACCTTAAGGGAATCTCTAAACTTAGGCATCCAAAAAATTGGAGTAGGCCAGTCTCTGCCCCTAACTTGGACTTTATGTTCAATATTTAACAGGCCTTAGACTCATTCTGCTTAGCAATAGAGTGGTTGACTATATTGTGTTGTAAGTGTTGTAATGTCAGTAAAATCTTTTCTTAATAATTGACAAGTCCAGGTGGCAAGCGCATATAAATGGGAGTTCAGCAGATAATAGTGGTGAGTTATGTGAAAACTGTGCCATGATTGGGTGTGTGCCAGTTGTCACATGGCACATAGAGCCAAGTTTTCTAGGTACCACGAGGGCTGAAGAGTCATGTAAATAGCCATTTTTCTCAATCATTTGAACTATGTGAAATTTTGTTCAAAGCATCATATGTGCCAAACAAAATGAGTTGAGTAGCTTATCACCCCCCATGCTTTAATTTATTTTAAAAAAATCTGCTTTGTCCTAGGCCATTTTTAAGGCAGTAGAAATAGAGTAGATCCAAAGGTTCTCCTGGCACACAGCTTAGATTCTAGTACTCTGGGGTAAGAGAAGCATAAAACAAACAAGCAGATATCATAATTTCATAAAAGGCTAAGTATTCCACAGGAAATCTGTTGAGTAAGGGGTGGGAAAAATTGTACTGAGAAAAGTGGGGTTTAGATCCTTGAGGATCTGTAATCTGTGGATAGAAAGTGTGAGCATAAGCCAGCCCTGAGTGTACTGGTAGAAGAATATTCAAAGTAGGAAGGAAAACAGAGTAAAAAACACAAATCCTAGGATTAATACCAGTGCTTTCGTCCTCTCTCTGCCTCTTGGTCCAGGTTGTACAGGGCATTTGTTGAGTGACTGAGAAGTTGAACTTCTTCCACCAGTTTCAAAGCAGAACATGAGAAATAGTTGTTTTGTACATTGATATTTCATTTTATTTCAAAAAATTGCAGCTTAGAATTGTGCATTTCTTTTGTACCAAAAATAGAATTATTCTTATAGAGAAATTGAAATACATAGCTACTGAATATGGTAGATGTCCTTTTCTTTTTTTTTTCCAAAGAAATTGCATCATTTGTATTGAGGAATGTGAATTTGTTTGCATTTAGGGTTGGGAAAGTTGAGAGTAGTAAGGAAAAGGATGATTCATATAGGACCAATTACTAGCAACTGTTTTCCTTTCCGTGCTGATCTCATTTTTACCCCTTTGATGAAGTATCATGATCACGTGTTTTATTTGTACTTCTTAATTCTTAACTTTGTTAGCTTTCATGGATTTGTATCATGTTGTTAACAAGGACAACTCATTCTCTTGATGGGGAAATGCTCAGTCTGATTGTCATTCTTTCATAATTAAGCTTTTGCAATAATCTTTTTGAAAAATCATCCTTGAATAACAGGGCAAAGGAGTGGCTAAGGATCAAAGATAGGATTTCTTTGAATCGGCAAAGCATTTCAAGCAACTGAGTCTGTCATGTGGGGTGACAAGAATTGTAACAAGTTACTCTGACAGCTATCCTCTCCGTAGATTATACTGAGCTCATCTGCAGAGTGACAAAACGATACTTAACCTCTAACGTACTTAGTCTTTCTTTTCTGAATAATTTTTTTTCCTTAAAGTGACCCCAAAATTGTATACATTGCTAAGTTACATGATGTTACATATGTTTTTAAGCATGTAAATTGTATTACTGGGCCAGTTAATAATAATATGTAAAACTGGTTTGCATATGTGGCTCAAGCATGTATGGTATTCTTTGAAGGTTTTCTTTGTTCTTCAGGCTTTATCTGAAACTTTACTTCCTATACTATAATTTAAAAATCAGTCAATAAATAATAGAGTGTGTATTTCTTGTGAAACAAGTTTAAATTTTAATTGTAATTCGATGTTGCATATTTTATTCTCCTTTTCATGTAAGCTTTTTTTTTTTTTACAAATAGCAATGTATTTTCTTTGTCTCTTTCCAAATTATTTAAATTATTATCAAACTCTATTTATTTATTTTATTTTTTGAGGTAGAGTGTCTGTCACATTAGTGCTGGTTGACCTGGAATTCACTCTGTAGTCTCAGGGTGGCCTCAGATTTACAGCAATCCTCCTACCTCTGCCTCCTGAGTGCTGGGATTGAAGGCGTGCACCACTATGCCTGTCTTAAAACTTTTTTTTAAGAAATTGTTTTCCTCTTTTAATTGGGGGATGGACACAACACTAACAGCATTTAATATTGTCACTTATTTTGAATTATCTTTTTCCTTACCAGATTCTGGCATATACTGAAGGGCTGCATGGAAAATGGCTATTCTCAGAGATTCGATCAATCTTTTCTCGTCGTTACCTTTTGCAGAATACAGCCCTGGAGATCTTTATGGCAAACCGAGGTAATGTACCACAGAAGTACATGGTTGCTAAGTTACTTCTTTCTCTTTAAAGTGTCATTTTTGAACATACCATTATTGTTTCCATTTAGATTGGATTTTGTATTCTACCCTCTTCCCTAGTGACTTCATCTTGCATAAAACACTGGTCTTCATGTGTCTATTTTTACTCTCCTTTGATCATTTTTTGAATCATTTTTCATTCTTTTGGCCATATCACAGATTGGTGAAGGCTTAACTGTGGGGAATCAGAAACCATCCTAACTTGCTGTGGAGTTTGCTGTCCTCAGCATTGTTTGCTTTACTCCTTCTGGTAGGCAGGTGGCTCCATTTGGGAGAAGGAAAGATAATCAGATGAATTAAACATTTATTTTATCTTTTGTCCAGTGTGTTGCTATTATAAAGGACAACCAGAAAATTATACTGAATTGCATTAGCTATCTTGTGTTACATTGTTTTTGAAGGTTGAACTAAAATTCTATTTGTGGGTTTACATTAGAACTTTTTGAAATCCATTCAAAACAGAAGGGAAAACAAGTTGTACTCGAAAGAGATAGAGAATTGCGTATTTATTGGGGTACATGAGGGAAAATGTATAACCCTTAGTAGTGAGGCTGGGGATGTGGCTCAGTAGGTCAAGTGCTTGCCCTGCAAACATGCAGAGCTGAGTTCAGACTTTCCAGGACCCATGGGAGAGGCAGGTATTGAGGCACATGCCTGTAATCTTATCATTTGGAGGCACAGACAGGAGGATCCCTGGGGCTTGCTCACCAGCTACTAAGGTGAATTGTGAGCTACAGGTTTAGGAAGAGACCCTGTTTCAACAAATAAGGTGGAGAGCAACTGAGGAAGAATACTGATGTTGACCTCTGGTCTCCACATGCACATACATATGAACAGGCATAGACACGTATGTCTACATCACACATGTGCACATATTTACGTGTTACTTGTACATGATATTACTAAGTACTGAGTATGTGCTTAGTGAATGATCCATGACCTACTTACCTAAAACATGTAATGCCATTGTTTAAAACATATGGCAACATAGGGTTTTTTTCAAGTTTTTTTTTTTTTTTTTTGTCTAGGCAAAGCAGGACTATCTTTAAGAAAACTGTAACATAAATGTGATTCTGCTAGTTATGTTAATATATAATTAAGATTTGAAGGCCTGGAAAATTAATATCCTTTAAGTTCTTTCATTTTGTGACTTTATTATCAATTTTTAAGTTGGGTAGAGTTTTGTATGACTGTCATAAGCAACATAGCTGAATGTGTCTTATGTTGCTTGATGCTTCTTGATATTCTCATATACATATAGTTACTGAAACATAAATGACTAGAAAGCATTTACATTTGATTACTAGCCATAGGGAAATTTTTTTTCCTTCTGGGTGCAAAGTTCTGGATTATATAAACGTATGAAGCATGCATGTGTAAGTACTGTAAAGAAAGCTCCTTTTCCATGGCTCATGACTGGAAATGAATATAACTGATGGCTTCATAGTAGCTTTTAGTGTTAAATGGATAACTAGATAAAGGTGAATTTTAAATAGTTCTAGAAACTTATATTTGACTTTGAAAATTCAGTTTTTAATTGCTGATACAACAATAGTTGTTAGAACTTGACAATATTTGTTGAAGGAACCATCTTGGTTGAAGGACTTCATAAATGAAAGCAATATCACATTTAGAATATGAAGTTTAATATTACATATTAAATTTGATATGTGTCATCATGAAAGGGATGTAGTATGAATTGTATTTCATAGAAGCCCAAAACAAGAGTAAATATTTGTTGACCCAGGAAGTCAGTTTTCCAAAACAAACATTATATTGTTCTAATTTTCACAAAATATATTTGTTGTAGTTGCCGTAATGTTCAACTTTCCAGACCCTGCAACCGTAAAGAAAGTGGTTAACCATCTACCTCGTGTTGGTGTTGGGACCAGTTTTGGATTACCTCAAACTAGGTACTGCATTATTATATGAGAAAATGTAACAACATTATTATTCTCATTCATTAATATGTATTAATAATCTTATTTTGGAATGCATTAACTTCTATTTTATGTTCTCAGTGATTATTGTTTTGTTTTATTCTGAGTCTATCATAATACAGTATATTTTCTAACAGACTGCATACTTTTTAAATAGTCACTAAAGAAAAGATTTCCTATTTTTCTTCCATTCATCTATACACCATACCCCATACACATATACACAGTCAAGTTTTAAAGGTTAATTTATATCTTTTACTTTGGTGAAAAAATGTATATTTTATAGTGTGAGACCACCATATTCTCATTAAAATGGAAAAAATGAAAAGGGAGGAAATGCTAGAGATCATATGTGGAACAATTTGAATTTTTATTCACTACCTACACAGTATATAAATTGGTATGGCCACTTTGGATAACTCTTTGGAAACATAAAGCTGGACATATCTATGTCCTATTGCATTCTCACTATTGTATTCCTAGAAATAGGTCCAGTAGAAATCCATGTACAATAATGTTCACATTAGCATTATTTATGATAGTCTCAAACTGGATTTGGGTTATCTTTCTACTTGTTTATATCTTTTTAAAAATATTTTGGGGCTGGAGAGATGGCTTAGTGGTCAAGCACTTGCCTATGAAGCCTAAGGAGCCCATTTCAAGCCTTGATTCCCCAGGACCCACATTAGCCAGGTGCACAAGGGGACACATGTGTCTGGAATTCGTTTGCAATGGCTGGAGGTCCGGGCATGCCCATTCTCTCTCTTTCTCTCTCAGCCTCTTTCTCTCTGTGTCACTCTGAAATAAATAAATAAAAATTTTAAAATATTTATTCATTGGACAGAGAGAGGCACCTCTCCAGACCTACTTATTTCTATCTTGTTCAGTTATTTCCACCAGTGTTTCCTAACTTCCAATATGCCGTATATCTCTTGGCATAAGGAACCAGGAGAATGGAGGGATGGCACCGGTCAATTGGCTATATTACAGGCATACTATCTCTAATCCTGTGTTTTCATGGAAGGTATTGATTCACTGTCATTACAGCTTAGATAGCTAACTTAAAGAATGGGAAACTCATACACACAGAAATTATTTTTATGGATTGATATGAATTGAGTAGAAAAGTAAAGTTTACTTTAAGCAGGCCTAAGTTTCTATTGAGTTGAACTGTTTTTTCTTATTTTTGATGGTATGAATCAACCCTGGGGCCTTGAGCCTTCCAGGCAAGCACTCATCCACTGGCTATATATATTTCTCTGGTAGTATATTATTACATATTATGCACAAAGTGGACTTAGCCTGGGGCTGGAGGACTTTCTGGGGTGATGCACTACCTCTTAGCAGGAAGCCTTAGTTCCCCAAGAGGCTGTTAATGTACTATATACGTGACATGGAGCCTGCTTCCAGAAGAGAAGTGATCCAGTGAGGCAGAGGCTGCATGCCTTTTCATGATGTTCCCTTGCTAGTAGCACCCATTACTTCTGTCCAAACTCTGTTCATAACAAGTGAGTCCACAAAAGTAGCCCAGACTCCAAGAAAGGGAAATTCAGCAATTCTGTAGACAAATTTCAGAACTGCTTCAGGATATAACTTTGTATGAATCAGAGAAAACCCTAATAAATTATATAAGATAATGGCTCTATTGGGGCTAGGGAAATGGCTTACCTGTTAAGGAGTTTGCCTGTGAAGCCTAAGGACCTCAGTTTAATTCCCCAGGACCCACATAAGCCAAATGCACAAGGGGGCATGCATTTAGAGTTTGCAGTGGCTGGAGGCCCTGGTGTGTCCATTCTCTTTCTCTGTTCCTCCTTCTCTCTCTCTCTCTCTCTCTCTCTCTCTCTCTCTCTCAAATAAATAAATAAATAAATAATTTTTTTTTTTTAAGTTTCATTCATCACCAAGTAGGTGTTACAACTAGGAATTCCTTGTAAAATTTTCCCACAATGGAAGGTTAAAGTCTTAGTTCATTAATCTCTCTCTTTCTCACTCTTTTGGCAGGGTCTCAGTCTAGCCCAGGCTGACCTAAGACAAATCATTCCATGGCATCCTTAGCTGGCCTCACAGCAATCCTACCTCAGCCTCCCAGATGCTGGGATTATAGGTGTGAGCAACCGTGCCTAGCAATTCATTAGACTCTTAAGTCAATTTTGAGCCCTTAGAATATATTAAGAACCTAGCAATGTGCAGGGTGGAAACCATCTTGTCTATGCATACTTAAATATATGAACTAAATGTCTGAAGACTGTACATTTGGAGAATAATTAATCCTACTACCTGTTGCCCACAGCTTCTTATATGGGCTGGCACACCCATTTTCGCTCTCTCTCTCTGCCTCTTTCTCTCTCTCAAATAAATAAATAAAATACATATTTTTTTAAAAGTCTTAATGGTTTTTCCTAATTTCATCTCACCCTATGAATTATTTAGAGTTGTCTTTTCCCTTTTTTACAAAGAATGTACAAAACGATATTTAAATTTGTGGTGTAGGGCTGGAGAGATGGCTTAGCAGTTAAGTGCTTGCCTGTGAAGCCTAAGGACCCCGGTTCGAGGCTCGATTCCCCAGGACCCACATTAGCCAGATGCTCAAGGGGGCACACGCGTCTGGAGTTTGTTTGCAGTGGCTGGAGGCCCTGGCGCGCCAATTCTCTCTCTATCTCTGTCTCTCTCTCTCTGTGTCTGTCGCCTAAAGTAAATAAAATAACAACAAAAAAAAATTAAAAAATAAAAATAAATAAATTTATGGTGTACATATGTTTTTACCTTTGAAATGACTCAAAAACTAATAGATGTGTGAATACTATTTTTATATATTTTGTAGTCATTAATGATTTTAATCAATCATTATGGAACCTTTATATGATAATGGCATTTTAATGACAGCTTACCCAAATATAGTAGTTCAAATCATATCTTAAACATTAGTTGTAATAAAACAATCTCTAATGTTCATTAGTGTAACATGAGTGGTATTCTCAGGATTATAGGATTCATCATGAATATTTGATAGGCAAATAATAATTCATGACTTACTCTTAATATCAATAGTCTTAAGTTGGTTTTACATCAGATTCTCTCTCTTGCAGGCGCATTTCATTAGCTAGTCCACGTCAACTTTTTAAAGCCTCTAATATGACACAGCGATGGCAGCACAGAGAGATTTCAAATTTTGAGTACTTGATGTTTCTCAACACAGTGGCAGGTAACTCATGTGAACACTAGACTCATTTCAAACAGTAAATTGTGAATTGTGTCATGCTTAGATTATTTTGAATAGTTTGTAAGTAGTATATTTTATTGCTATTAGAATGCATTAAAAAGCACATTGGGAATAGCTTGTAGCTTTGTATATGAATGATTGGCTGCCATAAAGCAATTTAAAAAGCATAAACCATTTCCCAAATAACAGACAAAATTAGAATTTATAATTATTTAATATAATAATAATAATAAGTTTATTGTAGAAGGAAAGAACATGATAAAATTTAAGAATATACTAACAAGTATATGTTATATAATGACCTACTGAAGTACAATATGAGCATAACTTCAAGTAAAATATTAAGTTTAGAAATGTTTACATTAGGACCCATACATGAATGGATAAGCATTAAATAGCCCTTGGCAGGTCTGCAGTAATGTAATGCTGAAAGTAGCCCATTAAATCTTTCTGTAAACGAGAATAGCGAATAGAAATTCATCATTATTTTCCATTTGTGCCATGGAATAAACAAGGAATGTATCTGTAACATTTGACATTCATTTCAACACACTGACGTGATGTGTATTTGAAGATAAAATACATAAAAAGAGAATAAGGCATGTTTCCTACTTCCAGCAGTGTTACATATGAGTACAAGGTGAGTGTTCCTTTTCTGAAATGCTGAGACAAGAAGTGTGTCAGAACTGGAGGGAGAGAAGAATAGTAAGTTTTGAGGGAGATAGGTTCAAGAGCTCAGGTGAAGGAATTAGCAAAAAGAGAGGTAGTGAAGATAAAATAGGGTATTATGAGGAGTTGGAAGTCAAGAGAATCACTTAGAACATTCTTTTATCTTCTAGGGGAAGTCGTCATGTAGTTATCTGAGGGCAAGGCATGAAGAAAACATGAGCAGCTGTGTACTCACTAAAGGGAGTTTAAAGTAGTGTGACACAGGAAGCTTATGTAACAAGCTTAATGAACATTTATGTATGTAGTAAATCAGTTACCTGAAATTAATTGAATATATAGTAATAAATATAAACCCTCCGATAGCTTCTGTTGCAGTCAGGTTTGCATTGCTGGCAGAAATCATCTGACCAAGTGAGGCTTGTGGGGAAAAAAATGGGGCTTATTTTGGCTCACAGGCTCGAGGGGGAAGCTCCATGATGGCAGGGAAGGTGATGGCATGAGCAGAGGGTGGACATCACCCCCTGGCCAACATAAGGTGGTTAATAGCTGCAGGAGAGTATACCAAACACTGGCAAGGGGACACTAGCTATAATAATAATATAAGCCCATCCTCAACAATACAGTGCCTCCAGGAGGTGTTAATTCCCAAATGTCCATCAGGTGGGAACCTTGCATTCAGAACACCTAAATCTATGGGGGACTCCTGAATCAATCCACCACAGCTTCTGTTTGCCTTCAATGTCTTTTTTATATTTACCATGTCTGTTTAAAATTCAGAATTGGTAATTCATTTTAAGATTTCTTTTATAATATTTTCTTTGCCATATATTGTATATTATAATATCATAACACATTTGACAATCAATAGGCATTCAGTAACTATATATTGAATTAAACTCAATTAAAATCTAAACTCACTGAGCAAGCACATACTCTATTTTAAGGGTGCAGTGAACTTTTGATTTGTTTTTTAGGCTATTTAATCAGATGGGACAAAATGAGGAGTGTGTTGCTTAGGAATATCTAAATTAAATTGTGAAGGAAGCAGGGGCTAAGTAGTAGTGATACAAAAAGGTCTTCTTCTATTTTGCTTGGCTGTTTTTCAGAGAAAAATGAAAATTATAGATAAAAATGCATCACGGTACCATAACTTCCGAATTCAAGTTATGCATATTATTAATATGCTGTAAGACTGTCTCTAGGCAATTAGGTCATCCTGGTAAACCTTAAGCCCAAGTTGAGTCAAATAAACCACAGCTAAATACATGAGATCATAAAAAAGACTTAGATACCAAGAGTCTCCGTGGAGAACAACTTTAGTATTCAGCTGTATGTGCTATGATACCAGTGTATGTTTAAAAATAAAAACATGCAATATGAAAGGAATTCAAGTAATATTAATAGTCTTTCCTCCCTTGTACTTCAGCAATAAAGTCTTTTCACATTGAGTTTTACCAGAAATGGGTTGTAGGTTGGTAAATAGTGAGCTGAGATTCACATGCCTGTCTCCTGGCTCCAGACACAATGATCTCATGCACACTGCTGCCTTCCAAATGTGACGACTCCTATAAAACTGCTGTGCATAAAAATGGGCCTCCTTGTCCTCAGGATGTGTATTTTAAAGAGTCTTAATGTGTTGCTGGATATCATTAGTGTAGAGGGAGGGATGGAAGAGCATCAGGAGTGAGAGGAACAAGATGGATAGCGCTGTGTATTGTCAGAGGAGCACAGAGTTGAAAAGTACCACAGAGGTCTCAGGGTTGCTCAGTGCAGCTTTCCTGTCCTCCGGGGCTGTCACTTCACCTTGCTGGGCTCATAGATTGGATAGCTAGTGGCAGTAAGAAGATTCTGGTCTTAGAATTTTTTTATTGGCATTGTAAAGCTTGTTTTGTAAATTGCTTTTTGAAGTCTGAATAGAGAGTATTAGGGGGCTGGGAGTGTTGTTCAGTGTAGAGTGTTTGCTCATCATTACACAGCCCTAGGCTCAATAGCCAGCTCCTCCCTCATCCCCAGAAAGAGCATTTCATTTGGTGTGAGTTTTCAAGTAGTAAGAAAGCGAGGTGTAGTTTGATAGAGCATAAGCTTTAGGACCAAATATATCAACTTGAATATAGTTTGTGCATTGAGGCAAGTTACCTACTTTTGTAGCTCAACTTTTCCATCAAAACACAGGGCTGATCCTCGTTTCACAGGGCTATTTCAAATTAAGTGAAATGATGTATGAATTAAGACAATGATGCTTAAAATTATTTGTTGTTGTTTATTGATCATAAAGTTTAGTACTGAATTTATTTATCTTCCAATTCTTATTCTAAGTTAAAAGTGACTTTTCCCCTACCAGGACGGGGTTATAATGACTTAAACCAATACCCTGTGTTTCCTTGGGTCATCACCAATTATGAATCAGAAGAACTAGATCTCACCTTGCCAAGCAACTTCAGAGATTTGTCCAAGGTAATTTTTTATATTTTATTTTCATTTATTCATTTGAGAAAGAGGCAAATTGATAGAGAAAGGATGGGCGTGCCAGGCCCTCTAGCCAGTACAAACAACTGCAGACACATGCATCACCATGCACATCTGGTTTATGTGGGTACTGGGGAATCGAACCCAGTGGGTCCTTAGGCTTCACAGGCAAGCACCTTAACTGCTAAGCATCTCTCCAACTCCAAGGTAATTTTTTATTAATTATCTGAGATATAATTGTCCTGCTTATAAAGATAAACTTGATTATTTTCATATAACATTCAAAATCTTTTAAATATATCTTTGCCTTCAATATTTTTTGTCTTTTAAATAAAATTTTATTTTATCACGTTCAAAAAGGAAAATTTTAGCATGTGTAATAAACTAGATATTATGGTATTTATTTTTCCATATGGATCAAGAAAACATTATTCACTAGTATCTCCCTTTAAGGACAATGGTTATTTGATAAAACAGAGGAAATTATAGCCAGAAGTCTCCCGAAAAATGAGCACCCCTACCACTCTCTGACTGACAGGTCTCTCTCTCCTGCTGTACTCTGATCATTCCTCAACCACAAGGATGTGAGTCCTGGAACTCACAATGAAAATCAGGCAGTTCCCAAGCTTGAGTCCTCCTGCCATAGCCTTCAGAGTGCCGGGCTTCCGGGTGTGAGTGGCCACTCCAGGAGTCTGTCTTCTTTGAATCCAGTTTTCAGTTATGTAATGCCCATGCTTTAACCCTTCCTGGTTTCTCACTGAAGACTTAACAAGTCTTTCCCAATTCAGAGCTTGGCTTCTCTTAGTGTTTCTCTTCCTTATTTTGCACATGCTGATATCCTCCGTCAGTATATACAGACCTTTTCTTAGCATTTCTAGACCCATCTTGTGCTGTGATGAAGTAGACCAGAGCACTACTGACCGGGAGGTCACAGTGGACAGGACAGGCTCTCCACAGCCGGCTTCTGCAGGTCTCCGTGTGACGGGAGTCACTTCACTCATGTACCCAGTTTCCTTCGGGCAGCCTCAGCACTCATTTTCCTTCATCAGAAAGATCATGGTCCATATTTTGCCATCCTACCTGAGCCCTACTTTCCCCTGGTCTGATGAACATTGGTAACGCTTGTGAGTACTTCCGAGTCTGTCCACAGAATATGCCCTTCTGCAGTCCACTCATGCACAATAGTCACCTGTGATGTCAGTGCCAAACCAGACATTTTCTTCATGACGGGCAGCAGTGTTTTGGGTCTGGCCATTGTTCTGTAGGGACATCTCTCTGCCTTTGTGCTTGGCTTTGCTCATCTTGGGTCCTGAAATGACTCTTGTGCCTTCACTGCTGTTTCCCCTTGGTGTTGAAGTTTAAAGCCCGATGGCACTCTGTGAACACTTCTCCGTGGTACATTGCAAATTTGGTTATAATCTTAATATTCTTTGGAGCTGAGGATAAAGGCCAATGGGTGAGTGCTTGGCCAGCATTTTGAGACCCTGGGTTTGATTCCGGCAGCACAGAATTACAATAGAAATTTCCATGACTGTGCTCTCTATTAAGAGAAATCATTGTTCTAAAGACAAATAAGGTGGATGCCTTACTTGCATGTATCATGTGTGTTCTGAGAACTTGTAGTACTCCGGTGGAATCTGTAGAATTCTGTAGACCAACAAATGAAGACTGAAATTAGGTTGTCATGTTATTAACAAAAATAGGCCGTCTTCATAATCCCTGCCTGGTATTTTCTGTTATCTGTCCATTCTTTGAATTTTAGGCACTAAAAATTAAAATCTCATTTTATGTACTTGTCTGAATATATCATTTGCTGTATGAACTGAACAGTATTTAAGTCCCTTTCTGAAGGCTTAGATTTCCTTCAGCTTTTTTTTTTAAATTTTTATTAACATTTTCCATGATTATAAAATATATCCCATGGTAATTCCCTCCCTCCCCACCCCCACACTTTCCCATTTGAAATTCCATTTTCCATCATATTACCTCCCCATTACAATCATTGTAATTACATATATACAATATCAACCTATTAAGTATCCTCCTCCCTTCCTTTCTCTTCCCTTTATTTCCTTCAGCTTTATGAGGGCATCTGAGTGTGGTGCTGGTGGTGGTGGTGGTGGTGTTTTGTTTTTTGAGGTAGGGTCTCACTCTAGCCGAGGCTGACCTGGAATTCGCTATGTATTCTCAGGGTGTTCTCAAGCTCACGGTGATCCACCTACCTCTGCCTCCCGAGTACTGGGATTAAAGGTATGCGTCGCCATGCCCAGCTTTTGAATTATTTTTTTTTAAGCATGTTGCTCATTTAGACATTTTTTGTAGCCAAGCATGATGGCCACATACCTGTAACCCTACCACATGGGAAACAGGAGGATTGTGAACTCAAGACCAGCCCAAGTGAGATCTACTCTCATAAATAAGTAAATAAAATCAAAGGCCTTTTCCTGAGCCTATGGCGAATTTTTGGAAGCATGGATTGTGGGCTGGGCCCACGTTTCTGTTATGATGGAACAGCAAGTAAGTGGGAGGCTCTCTGGATGTTTCTAGGGAGGCCATATTTCACTGGTCCACTGCCACTGCTCCTGCACAAGCTCCAATAGCCTCCTCCTCCCAGCCCTTCGAGCTGGCTGCTCCCATTCTCTGGTCCCTGGCCCTCGTCTTTGTGCTTTGTGCCACAAGATATCTGCATGACTAGAGCAGTTTCCCCAAGTAATTGCAATATGCTTTTTTATGAATATTTATTGAAATAAGATTTTTAAAATGCTGTTATACATTGCTTGCCAGATAATTCATTATTAAAATTGAATCTTACTTGTGCATGATAGCTATTTCTAAGAAACTTGCCAAATAATTTTGTTGATTGAAGGAAATATTTTAATTAATACCTACATGACTTCATGAAATAAACAAGGTTGTTTCTATTCCCCAATAGCAATTCTAATTTTTAAAAATATTGCAGTGATGCTCATTTTTATATTGTGAGAGATTTTATGAAATATTTTTACTCTTGGCTGATACTTAACCAAAAATGCTTTCTGCAACAACTAAGTGCATCCAGTTCAGTAGTGAACTGTACTGGCACTAGGAAATCTGGGAAGAAGTGGAGTGTTAATCACATGTCTTCAAGCTAATATCTCCTACCATGTAACACACAGCAGTCGTTCAAATGCTGTGAAAGCTGTCTGGGTTCATGAGAATGGTATTCTTCTAGTACTAATTGCTTTCATTAAATATTAATGGAATTAGTGAGTTTGGAATTAACTACATTATTTTAAATGAAATAATCAAGTACATCACATATTTGAGAATTGTACCTATAAAATAGTGATGGCTTACTCAATAAAAAAGTCTCATTCCCTTTTGCAGCTGCATATGCCCAAATGTATACAGTGTGATTCAACTCTCAGAAATTTTTTCATGCATGTGCTGTCAGGAATACATCTCATACGTAAATGAGTTCTGTGTATATAATAATGTTTATATCAAAAGTATATTAAAATTTGTCCCATAGTATACATTTGGCAAACATTACCATTTGTTTAAATAAACTTGTGATATCTTGGAGAAAGCTGTGCACAAGGCTTAATGTGGAACATGAGCAGATCCTATCTAACTCTTAAGTAGTTAATGCAGCCTGAGTTGGCTTTAAAATGTATTGAATTATTTATACATATTTATGTCCATTTAATTTC
This sequence comes from Jaculus jaculus, assembly GCF_020740685.1. Taxonomy (NCBI): domain Eukaryota; kingdom Metazoa; phylum Chordata; class Mammalia; order Rodentia; family Dipodidae; genus Jaculus; species Jaculus jaculus. The sequence continues at coordinate 97,765,115 of NC_059113.1, read as the reverse complement.
CCCAAAGCTCATTTTCAGAGGAGGTTTAGTCCTTTGATACAAGGCTACCATTTTATCTGATAATCTTTTCCATGTTGCACAGGGAATTTTCTTTCTGAAGCTGAATTAATACAATCAACACTCTTTTGTTTGAATTTTTTTCTCATCAGGCTTTGAGTACAGAAGTATGGATGAAGTAATGTGAAACATGCCATAGAAATACAAACGTTTACTCCATTTCCACTGTCTCTTCCTGATGATTATAAATTGACATTGTCAGGATGTTGAAAGGATCAAATCTGAGTGTTGAAAATTAAATATTTTTATATTGAAAAAGTCCCCACTTAACATAGTGGCTTAATTTCTTTTTCTCAGAGCAAAGTAGGCCTCCAGTGCGTAGTTGAACCCCCCCCCCCCATGTCTTCAGTGGTGTCGTTGCTGGTTGGAAATTCTGACTGATAAGAAGACAGATTTAACCATGCATAGAATGTGGAGTGACATTAATCTATATTTTATAAATATACATTGGTTTTCTATTTTGACAACCTCCTTGGAGGAAATAATCAACACTTTCTTTTTGACTCTTCTTTGCAAAAGTTGTAAGACAGGAATATATTTGCAAAATGTCATGTCATAAAAAATCATGATAGCTGAGTATTTCAGTACAGGGTTTTCTTTGTAGAATTGGAAGGTTTCTTTCTACCTGTGGCTTTTCTTTTTCTTTACATTGCTCTAGGGAGTTGCTGTATAAAGCAGTTTTCTTAAAAAAGACAACCAATATGCTGCAAGGCAATCATTTCTAATCATCAGAATCATTTCGGAATATCTTATAAATGTTTTACTGTAATCTGAACATCTCTTCCAAAAACTACTAATGTGTTCTTAGATCCAAATGCCATTGATAGCTATTCAATTACAAATGAAATCTTATTTATATTTGCTATGGAATTAAGGCATCAAGCATCCACTTTGTTATTAATGAACTAGAAGAAATGTTGTGTGCTTATTGAGTGCTAGGCTCTTATCTAATTATTTTCCTTATGTTAACTATTTTAACCCTCACACACTTCATGTCTTTTACAGAGATGAAACTGAGGCACCATAAGAGTAATCAGATTCCACTGGTCATATGGTTCATAAGGGGAACCCAAATTTGAACAAACACTAATTGAATGTTTCTCGAAATGCCACTCATGGCTGTTTATATTTTTAACAGATAGAGCAGCAGAGCAGAGAATAAAAAAAGATACCAGTGCGCATCTTGTGCAGAGCTCCTACTTTAGTTGTATGGAGGCGTGCTTGTGTGCACTGGGGTTGTGGGTTTTGGTTTGTTTTTGCAGTACTGGGGATTGAGTCTATGGCCTTTTCTACATTAGACAAACCTCCTCCTACAGAGCTCTGTCTCTGGCCTTCAGTTATGATTTAAAGTAATTGATTTCTTACTGTAAATTTTGGCCCAGAAAGTTTGAGGAACTTACTGTTCTCACTCAGCCCATCTCCTCTTTTTCGGTCCCAGTTGCAATTACTGAGTCTGACTTAGGGCCTATCTCTTGCCTATCTCCTCCACTGCTGAAATCCGTCAGTACCACCAACATTGTAGGAAAGGAGAATGTGTTCCATTGCTCTTCTCTGGTCTTTGTCCTGAGTTATGGTCAAAAATCAAAAGTTAAAAAAAAAAAACAGAGGGCTTGTTTGGTTCAAACTGGACTTGGTTTTTCACTTTCTGCTTGTGAACTGAGTGCACAGGACCAAGTGGTTCCTGGAGAATTGAAGGAGTAAAAGTAAGCTGCTTCTTTTGTAGTAAAAACAAATCCTGAAAATCACAGTGAAAAATAGGAGTCATCAAGAAATAAGATAGTATTTTATTTGTTAATTAGGGATTATGTTTTTAAATGAAGGAAAGTACTGAGGGGTAAGAACAAAGAAAAATACCCTCCGTTTTTCCTATTTGAAGTCCTTGCTTGCTATCATTTCCATGTAGAGCAGAAACACAGGGCTGCCTGGTGAGAGGACCACGGCCTTCACTGAGGTGAGCCTGGCTTGCAGGGAAGTCATGAAAACTGAGCACTGGATTTCAGCTCAGGCCCTGAGAAATCTTATTTGTTTTGTTTTTGAATCTGTGTTCAAATGCTAGAGTAACCCTCTGTGTTCTTGTGGCTTCTGCTGCTCTTGCTAAATTGGAAAAGTTTCTGAAGTTAGTAAATTCTGAGAAACCTAAAACAAGCTGAATAAAAGAGGCATACCAAATTTACTTACTGGTTGTTCAGTAGCTACAGTTTGTTTACATGTGTATTCATATTCGTCTCCCTCCCTCTCCCTCTCGCCCCAATAGTCTGTGTATTTTTATATGTGAGACCCTTCTCTGAACTTACTTACTGATTGTTGCATAAGTACTATGTGCTTTACTTGTGTATTTGTATTCTTGTCCCTCCCTCCCCACCTCCCCCACACGGGTCTGTGTATTTTTATATGTGAGACCCTTGTCTCTAACATGCACATTTCATATAGTGCAAGCGTCTTGACCTGGAATTGACTACCGACACTGAACTGTTGTTGATCAGACCGCACGTCTTTATCTCTTTAAGTTTTAAGTGCTGCTTCTGACGAATGCCAGTCCTTTTAGTCAGCTCTGTAACAGATACACCAGGAATCAATAGACCATCTAGATGGTACGCAGGGAAAAGGACACTTTTGGGTGGTGGGGGATGCTGTTTACACATGATGGCTATGATAGCCTGTACTTTGTTTTGTCTGTTTATTGGGCTTTGGTTAAAACCAAAGGAATCTGGGCTTTAAGTCTTATGATTCTAGAACAAATAATAGTGAATCTTAAACTCTTTAAAAATTATAATGCAGTGAAAAAATCGTCTGACAAAAGAAGTAACACCACTTTCTACTTGGCATCAAGCATGGATAGCCCTGTGTACCATGGCAATTTTGGGGACTATAGTATAAATTGCATTCTATGGTCTTTGGAAGTCTAACCAACACAAAAATCAGGAAAGTCCAGAATGTATTTGAGGGTTCTAAGAAAAGCTCTAGGAGGTGCTTCCTACAGTAACATTTACATATGCTCTCTTCTTTAATCCCCTCAACAACACTGTAAATAATGTGTAATGATTATTTATAGATCAGGAGAAGAAGATTTCGTGAGGTGAAAGAACTCTCCAGGGTCCCACATTTTTTCAGGTGGTAATCCTTGTACTCAGTCAGAGATTTATGTCAGTGAGCTGGTAAACTTCAGATATAACCAGAAAGGCTGTTTTCGATTGAATACTTGCTATATATCAACTTCTTTTCCAAATACAACTGCCCTTGGAAAGTGATATCCTTCTGGAAAAACTCACACCAGGGAAGCTTCTGATAAGGCAACACCGTGTGCAGCAGAGGGAGGGATTAAGGTAAGGGATACTGTACAATTGAAGGCCCGGGCCCAGATGGTATGCCGTCAGAGCCCCGCAGCCGGCCATACACCGGCCCACCCGTGTGAAGGGATCGCCTTACCCTTTGGACATACTGACTGGAGAGGAGAGAACCTAAGAATGACTGACATCTAGGGCTTCCCCAGAGCTTGCCTGGTTCCCCTTCCTTGGAACCCACTACGCACACTGCTGTTGTGCTCCCTGTTCTTCAGCCAGCTGCCCAGTGCTTCATTCTTGAACATGAGGTGCACCCAGTAGGTTCCCATTTGAAGGCAGTCTCCAATGTGAAAGAAAGGTGACAGAGACTAAAGCAAACAGAACAAGACCCTGCCTCAAAACAGCAACAACATCAGTAACCGTAAGAAACTGGGTAAGATAGGAAGCAGAGGCAACTTGGGAAGCAGAAGTGTAAAGAAGCACATAGGCCAACAGAAACGTGCTGCACACAGGGAGCGCAAATGTGATGTGCATGTGTGCTGTGGTGTGCTGTGCTGTGTGGATTTAAGGAGCTTTGGTTTCCTCTGGTTTCTCGCTGGGAGAAAGTTTCTGAATGTCTCTAACAGAGGTTAACCCAACACTTAATTTAAGCAGCTTCCAACGACATTGTTTTTAACATTAGTCAGAAATGATAAACTGTAGGAACTGAGATGGCCTGTGGTTAATATTACTGTCAGGGTGACGAATAATCCTGACATGTCCCAGCAGCACACTGCCTGTCAGTAATCCTCCCACAGTTAGGCAGTGTGGAGTGACAATTTATTAGTATTTATAGAAGAATTGTTTTATTTATATGGCATTGGTAGTTTTATCCCATCATGTTTTCTGTTTCCTTAACTTAGTGCTTAGGTACAAACTCTGGTAGGTTCAGAGCACAGAAAGCATACTATAAACTTCAGTAAAAATGATTTGGAAAATACCTGGCTTATGTTTTGATTTTTTTTAAAGTTTAATAAGTAATGCTACTTCTGGATTTACCTCTGATTTTAGCTTGGAATACTTACCAGAACTTTTATTATAAATATTAAATTTAGTACATAGACATTAAAAACTAGCATATATTTATAGCTCTTAAAATATATCACATCTCACTTGTATTTCCTTCAATTTTTAATGTGAATATTTAGTTTTCTTCAGTGTACACTGTAACGAATTATCTTTCATTCTTATGTCCTAATTCTTGTTTGTTTGTGTTTGTGCTCAAAGTCCAATTATTTGAATGAACATACTTATTAAATTATTGCTTAGACACCTTTTGTGCATTTTTCTGAGGACAGTGCCAAAAAACATTAGTGAGTGAAATGATTTCAGTTTTTAAAGGCTTATTGTGGTAAGGAGGAAAAAAAAAAATGATTCAGTAGTTGTTTGCAGTCTCTGGGCTCTGGTCACTTGGATGGAGACTGTGGTTTCATTACAGGAGATATATGAATTATGTGTGGAATGAGGATGGGAGGCACAGAGTCAGAAAGGGGGAAAGAGACTCTTGTAAAAAGTTAGAATCTGGGCTGGAGGGATGGCTTAGCAGTTAAGGCACTTGCCTGCAAAGTCTAATGACCTGGGTTCAGTTCCCCAGGACCCATGTACAGCCATATTCACAAAGTATAACATGCATCTGGAGTTCCTTTGCAGCAGGAAGAGGCCATGATGTGCCCATTTTCTACCTCTCATAAATAAATAAATAAATAAATAAATATTTTTGGGCTGGAGAGATGGCTTAGCAGGTAAGGCTATTGTCTGCGAAGCCTAAAGACCTGTGTTCAAGTTGTCAAGTCCCACATAAGCCAGACGCACAAGGTAATGCAAGTGTGCAAGATTGCACATGCACATTAGGTAGGGTATGCATCTGGAGTTTGATTGTAGCATCTGGAAGCCCTAGCGTGATAATTCTGTCTCATAAAAATGGTTAGTCTGTTAGGCTTGCCTTAAAAAAAAACTTATAAAAGTTGGAATCTGCTGATTTAAATATTGAATCGTGACCCAAACTTGTGGCAAGTAGTGATAATTGACTTTTCTACTAACAACTTGAATCACTCAATTATGACTCATAAATAATTTGTTTGCTGGCATTAGTTATTTTTTGTATGAAATTTATTGGAGATACAATGTTAAGAGTAGAGGTCCATTTTTTATGCATGTAAATATAATGCACTGACAAGATTCTCCTTCCTCATGAATAGTCTTGGTTTTTTGTTGGGATCAGCTGGCCGCTTACGAACAGGTCTATTCCTACATTCTCTACTCTGCTCAGCCGGCGTGTAGATCTTCCTCCACAGCAGTGCCATCCTGTCTTGGTTACTGTACCTTTACAACAAAGTCACAAAATCCGTTTATGTGAATCTTTTAACTTATTCTTTTTCAAAATTCACTGGTCTTGGTCTTTTGCTTTTGAGAGCTAACTAACCAGTTTTTAATTTTTATAAAGCCTGCTAGACTTTTTATTGAGATTACACTGAAGCTATAAACTATTTTTGTAAAACAATACGTTAACAATATTGAATTTTTCAGTCTATTATTACGGAATTTTTCCATTTATTTAGTTTTCCTTACATACCAGTGTTGCTTCTCACATAAAATTATTTGGTTAATTTTTTTAAGTGCCTCGTCTTTAATGTTATTGTTTTCTTTTTTTCTGATTCCAATTGTTGGGTTCTAGTGTATAAACAGTTCAATTGAATTTGTTGTATTGACCTTGTTTACTGCTACTAAATTTAATTGCTAGTAACAGCCACCTTTTGTGGATGATTTTGCAAATTCGTACATAAGTGAATGTAGCATGTGGTAAAGAAGAGGTGCTGCCCTGGGCAGTGTTAAGGGAATAGCCTGCTATGCCTGGTCTTCTGTGGTCATGGGGATGGCAGGCGGTCCTTCATAGTTAAGTGTGTTGGCCTTCGGTTTTCCAGGCTTCGTCACCAGGTTGAGCAAGCCCCTTCCCTCTCCTAGTACGTTTACAGTTTTCATCAGAATTGAGCGTTAAGTTCGGCACATGCTTTTTCAAATGATGACTTTTTAAGACTGTGAGTTTAATTATACTGTTTGATTTTCAAATATTTTTTCTTACAATAAACCAAATCATGATGTATCATCTTTTAAATTAATTCTAGATCCAATTTACTAAGACTTTACTTTACATCTATCTTGGGAAAGATACAGGCTGTAGTATACTTAATGAGTTTGGGCTTCAAGATAATGCCTATATAGCAAAATGCATTTTGAACTTATTCTTTCCCCTTCTGTTTGCTGAAATGAATGATAAAGTATTACTTTTGTTTCATCTTCAAGGGCTATTGGTCAGTAGTGCAATTTAATCTGTAAGTTTTATTCCAGGGAAGAAACTCTGAAGTTTTGGATTTCATAGGGCTGTAGAGGTATTAGATGAGTTTTGTTAGTCTGCATCTTGTTTGTTTTGTCTTCATTGTCCTTTTTTTTTTTTTCCTTTTTTGGTTTTTCAAGGTAGGGTCTCACTGTAGCCCAGGCTGACCTGGAATTCACTATGGAGTCTCAGGGTGGCCTCGAACTCATGACAGTCCTCCTACATCTACCTCCCAAGTGCTGGGATTAAAGGTGTGTGCCACCACGCCCCTCATTGTCCATTCTTGATGGTAAAGATTTGTTTCTTTACTCTGCTGTGCCCCTTATTCTGGCCAGAGCTTACTTTTGGCATTTTCCAACTTTGGTTATCTCTGCTTTCCTTACTATGTTTCTTTCTACTTGATTTGAATGCCTCTTCCTTTTTAGTATTTAAAGATATACACTTTATTCTGTTGGCCTAAGACCTGTCTTTTTCTTTCTAGTGCAAATATTTAATGTGACAAGTTTTCCTTAAAATACTTATTCATCTTGGCCTAACCAGTTTTATTGATTGTGTTTTCATTTTTATTCCATTCAAAATATTTTCAAATTTCCTTTGTGATTTTCTCTTTTACCATAGGTTGTTTAGAAGTTTCTGCATAATTTTCACGTTTGGGAGATTTCTCAGTTTTGTGCATATTGATGCCTAGTTTTTTTCCACGATGGTTAGAGACCACATCTTGTTTGGTTTTAGTCCTTTTGAAATTGTAAAAGCTTGTTAAATAGCTTCGAACATGACATATATCAATTCTCCCTGTCTACTGGAGTAGAATACAGATACTTTTCTAATGTTACGTAAAGTGTTCTATAAATGTCAAGTGTGTAAAGTTTGTTGTAATGTTGTTCATATTTTATATCCCTTTACTGATTTCTGATTATTTTGTTCATTACCAAGAAAGAAATGTTGCAGTCTTCAACTGCCATTTAAACCTGTGTATACTTTTTGACTTTATGTATTTTCCATATTTGTTTTAGGTCAGGGGTTATGAATTAAGTGTACTTCCCAAAAGATATGTGAAGTCCTATACTTCCAATTTAATGCCCGTGAATGTGGCATTATATGTAAACAAGGCCTTTGTACATATGGTATAGTTAAAGTGAAGTTATTAGGATGGACCCAAATCCAGTGTAAGTGGAGAAGATAAGAACCCCATGTGAAGACAGACAAATGGAAAGATGTGATGATAAAGAGAGAAATTAGGATTATGTAGCCATAAGCTAAAGAACTTCCAGAACCTGGAAGGAGCAAGAAGAATCCTTTTCAAGACTCTAGAGAATATTACCCTAAAAACAGCTTTGTTTCATACTTCTCCCTCTAACTACATGACCTTACTTGCTATGGTTTTAAGCCTCCCAACTATGGTCCTATGTTGCAGGAGCCCCAGGAACCTTGTATACTGCTTACAATTTTGAACTGTTATGTTTTCTTGAGAAAATATATATATATACACAATAATATATAATATAATATACTAATACAATATAATGTATAGATTATTCTGTAATAAATCATTGGCATTACAACATTGTTTTGATTATTATAGTATCTTTTTGCCATCTTTTGAAAAACATTGTATGGTTTTATATTTAATTATTCTTTTTTGTGGATAGTATCTAATGTAGTCTTACTTTATAACCAGCCTTATAATCTCTACATTTTGATTTGGGTATTAAGACAATTTATATTTAATTTGAACTTTGATATGGTTGGTTTAAATCCAACTTCTTTTTATGACCTGATTTTTTTTTCTTACATAAGTTATCTGTATTACTTCCCACCCCCTCTCTGCCTCTTTCTGTTGTTTTCATGGTTCTGTTTTGTCTGGGGCAAGAGAACTGTCAGGGCTGGGATAAAAATGTTTTATGGTCACAAGTCCAGAATGTTCCACTAACACTTTGTATGGGGGTTTCATCTAATGAATTCATGAGCCCACTTGTTGCTTCTCTTTTCAGTGCAGCACAGAGTTCATATTCTTCCATTTGATACTGGCCTTGGAGTGACCCTTATTTGCTGGAAGTGGGCTTTTCCCTCACATTTCTTATTTGGGATGCAGAGTCAACAGGCTTTTAAGTGTTACTATTGTATTTTTCAGAATTGTCTAGTGTATTCTCTGACATGTATTATTAAATCTCCTTTCATCATGATCTTAAGTTACACAGGTTTGAAGTCATTTTAAAAGGTACTTTAAGCCAGGCGTGGTGGTGCACACCTTTAATCCCGGCACTTGGGAGGCAGAGGTAGGAGGATCACTGTGAGGTCAAGGCCACCCTGAGACTACATTGTGAATTCCAGGTCAGCCTGGGCTAGAGTGAAACCCTACCTCAAAAAAAAAAAAAAAAAAAAAAAAGGTACTTTACTAAGGATACTTTGTGCATCTGGCTTTATGTTGGTACTAAATTGAACCAGGGAATTGAACCTGGACCATCATGCTGAAGGCTTTGCAGGCAAGTGCCTTTAACTGCTAAGGCACCTCTCCAGCCCCTGGATAGACTCTTTTAAATGGATAATTTTGTTGCCTCTAGCTATGGTGTATTAGTCAGGACTCTCTAGACAGAACCAGTAGGTGATGTCTATATAAATGTCTTTATAAGCAAGGGACTCCTGAAAACTGGTAGAATGAGCCAAGCAGTGTTCCAACCAGGACAGCTGGTGTTGTATATCTCAAGCCAGTGTCAAGAGAGGAGTAGATGGGCTGTCTTAGTCTAAGCAGTGAGCAGGACTGAAAGGGAGAGTTCCTCCTTCCTCCACTTTTTCTTACTCAGGCCCTTAGCAGATTGAATGGTGTCCACTCACACTGGAGGGTGCAACCATCAACTTTAAAGCTAATCTCATGTGGAGATACCATCCGGCACATCAAGAAATAATGCCAACTTTAAGCATCTGTGACCTACTTAAGTTAACATGAAACTAACTAACCATCATATACATATAATGGGTAGCTAGGAATCTATTTTCAAAAGGAATTTTTTGTTTTATTTGAGGAAATTCCCTGCTACATTAATCAAATTTTGTAGTGAGCATGTCAGAACTAGGATATATTTCATGCATGGTAAAGGCCACCAGTTTTTTATCACAGCTTCCCTGAATTATGTCGTCCTTCATGAGTATTGATTTGTCCTGTTCTACCATCCACTGAATGAATTGTGTCACCTTATCCATTATATCTGGTATGTGGATGCAGACAAAAAATACAATCAATGTCATTTTTAAATAATGCTTTTTATTTTTATTTATTTCAGAGGGAAAAAGGGAAAGAGAGAGAGAGAGGGAGGAAGGGAGAGGGAGAGAATGGGCATGCCAGGGCCTCCAGCCACTGCATATGAACTCCAGACACATGTGCCACCTTATGCATCTGGCTTAGGTGGGTTCTAGGGAGTTGAACCGAGGTCCTTTGGCTTTGCAGGCAAGTGCCTTAACTGCTAAGCCAGCACCAAAATATTTCATTTTTCAAAAGGATAAAGTGGCCAGGTATTGTGGTACTTACCAGTATTCCCAGTACTCAGAAGGTAGAAGCAAAAGGATGAGTACTTCAAGACCATCCTGGACTACACAGCAAAAGCTTATCTCAACAGTCTCTCCTCCTCCTCCTCCCCCAAAGAGTAAAAAGGAAGTTTTATTTGTTGACGACCATTGCAGCATATCCTTTTATATGCAAAAGTTAATGTGGATAATACCTGTTTATCTAATGGGCATTTATTTTTTGATCTTTCTTGAAAGAGAGTGAGTTCCTTGTTTAGCTCTCTTGGTGGTGGTTGTAGATGAATGTCTTTAAATCTCTCCCTGCTTGCAAATAAAATATTTTTAAAAATCAACCAGTTGTTCCAGAACAGACAGGAAAATAACTACATTATTCATCTTTATTGATCTTAGGCCTCGCATTCTTTTATAATTTTGGTATTTCACCATGTTATATGTAAGACATTGAAATATTGAGTTACTGCCCTAGGTTTAGCCTGTAGGTGAGTTATTTGATTTTAATGGTCTTAACTGTTTCTGAAAATGGGTAGCCATATTTATCTATAAATTGATAGATCTTTATCAATATTGGACCTCTTTAATTGTCAAAATGTTTTTAGGACTGTTTTTTGGGTTCTTGAGGGTAAAGCCAGTACTAGCATTGTCCATTGAGATTATACTCATCCATTTATAACTTTTTCAAACTCAAATAAAAACCTATGTGGTAAGAGTCCCTTAATACTAACTGCAGCTGAATGTAACAACCCTGAAGCATCACTACTAAGCCAAGAAAGGTTTACATTTGAAATGACATGTATCCTTCATAGATATAGTATGTAAACTGTAATACATTATTTTTCCCAGGATGTGTTTATTGATTTGAAATTATGTAGAAGGCCTATATTAACATATAACATATTAACATACAAGAAAGCGTTCACATGTGTTTTTAAGGGATTGAAACATCTCTGGTGCTTGAAAGCAAAGTGGTTATTTGTGAACTCTGAAAGCCACTGAGGTGTGCTGATAATATTTTTTGGCAATATTAAATATAATACTGACATGCTGCCTACTGCACTAAGGAGGCCAATGGCAATATTAAATAAAGGTTAGGGCATGTTATAAGGGCCAAGGCACCATCTTTGCCATATAAAGCCTATGGTAAAACACCCCAAGAAACATCTGAGAAATATATATAATTTTTTTTCTTATGATAAGGCACTCTAAAAGCCAAGGTTACTTTGAGATGTTGATCAGGCTGCTTGTCTCCCATGCCATTTGGAGAAAAGAGCTGACAGAAATGTAGCTGAGCATTCACTGTGCTTCCTATCTGTGCAGTATGACCTGAATGACAGAAGCTGTTTATTTTCTTCCCTAGGGGGATGGTGAACCCCTGAAGGCAGTGGAGTACAACCAGAATACCATATGATTCTCTTTATAACCCTTCAGCAATGCAGAGAGCAAAGGTGCTTGTTTAGGTTCTGTTGCAGTCAGGTTCACATTGTTGGCAGAAAGCACCCAACCAAGAGCAATTCATGGGGAGGGGGGTGAAAGGCTCTACTTTGGCAGGGGAAAACGATGGCATGAGCAGAGGGTGGGCATCACCTTCTGGCCAACATCAGATGGACAATAGTAACAGGAGAGTGTGCCAAACACTGGCAAAGTAAAGATGGCTATAATACCCACAAGCCTACCCCCAACACTACTGCCTCCAGGAGGTGTTAATTCCCAAGTCTCCATGAGCTGAGAACCTAGCATTCAGAACATCTAAGTTTATGGGGCACACCTGAATCAAATCACTACATTCTACCCCTGCCCCCATAAACTGATAACCATACATGATATAAAATACTATGCATTCAGTCCAACTTTAAAAGTCCCCATAGTTTTTAATCCTAATGTTGTTCAAATATTCCCATAGTCTGAGATCTTTTAACTGAGCCATAATACCAAAAAAAAGTCCCTCTGCATACCCATAATGGCACAGAATAAACACACTACAAAAGATGGCATTGGACATAGCAATGAAATATTCAACCAATACAAGATTTAAACAGGGTAAACATCAAACTCTGTAGGTCCAAGTCCAACAACTTGAGTCAGCGACAAATCTCCAAGTTTGATAATTCTAACCAGCAACAAGTCTCTGGTATTCCAATTCCACTCCTCCAGCTAGGCTACTCACAGTCTTGGAAAGCTTCATCTGGGGCCGGGAGCTCTCCTTAGCAGCCATCTCATGGTCCTGCCATCTCCACCGGGTCTCCACTGCAACCCATGGTTCATCTTCACAGTTACATCGGGTCTCCATGCAGGTAATCCTGCTTTATATTGCTCATGGCCATTTCCAAAACACAAGACCATGTTGCAGATTCAATGACCCTCTCCCTTCCTGTATTTCTCTTACTCAGTATTACCAGGTTGGGTGCCAGTTTGTCTATCCAGTGGGGAATAAAGCAGACTTTGAAGAGTAGGACATTCCTTCAGCATTCAGTCCCCTTCAAAAGACTCTGCATTCTTTCTGTTGTTCCAGTGCAGGTCAGGTGGCTCAATCTCAATGGTTATAATCTCTCATACAGTTGCAACTCATCAGACAGTTGTTTTAGCCCAAAGATTTCATTTTTTCTGTGCCATGTCCCTCTGCTCACACCAGTCCATTTCTATACAATGCAACCCTGAATAAGTTCTCAGGACACAGTCATAACAGCAAGCCCAGTCCAGGCAAAGCTCTTTTTCCCCATCACAAGCCAAATCTCACAGTCTATAGTTCTTACTGCATTCAGGTCTTTCAGGATAGTCCATCAAGCTGTACTTACAGCACTGCAAGGCATCTCTTAGGCCATGATTTCATATTTGTCCACATTCTCCTGAAAAGCAGTTCCAAAAGTCCAAACCCACAGAATCAGGTTTCTAGCAGCAACAACCTCACTCCTGATACCAACTTTACTGTTGTAGCCAGGTTCACATTTCTGGCAGGAAGCACTCATCCAAGAGCATCTTTCCTGGACAAAGGTTTATGTTGACTTACAGACTTGAGGGGATGCTTTGTAACAGTGGCATGAGCAGAGGGTGGACATCACCTCCTGGCCAACATCAGGTGGCCAACAGCAACAGGGGTGTGTGCCAAACACTGGCAAGAGGAAGCTGGCTATAATATAATACACTGCCTCCAGGAGATGTTAATTACCATCAACTGCGGACTTAGCATGCTGAACAACTAAGTTTATGGGGAAACCTGAATCATATGACCCTCAGGAAGGGAAGAATCACTGATATTGTTTGCAGCAGTTCATATGCACCTCTGGATGGGAGGAACCATCATCTGCAGCAGCTCATTTGCACCTCTGGAAGGGAGGAACCATTGATATCTTCTGTAGCAGTTCACATGATCCTCTGGAAGGGGGAACCATTGATATTGTCTGCAGCAGCTCATAAGACCCTCTGGAAGGGAGGAACCATTGATAAAGTTTCAGCAGTTCATATGCACCTCTGGAAGGAAGGAAGGAATGATGGTGCTGGTGGCGCTGGTACAGGAGCAGCAGCCACATTTCTCTGGGATTTCCTTTATTTCAACTCTCTTGAGTACCTCGCGGTGCTATTCTTGTATACCGACCTGTTAAACAAAGATCACATTTGAAAAACAGTGCAGGAAGATACTGAAATTAGGAAAAGCAACTCATTATGCAACCAGTTTAAGTGCATAGAATGTTCTACAAAGTAGGTTTTGCATCTTTTAGAATGAGATTTAAGTTGATGTTAAGCAAAATTACTTCATTTCTTCACAAGCTCCCACATTTCTTCTGCAAATGACTAATTTTATGTTTTGTCCATTGAAAAATTGAATGTGGATAATTATTTTTATAAAGTAGTACTTCTCAAAAAGAAAAGCTTTTTCTTTTTAGCTAATTTTTTACAGGTAATTAAGAATCAGTGTTGTGAGCTTTAAGGGGACTGTTAATTCAAAACTGCTTGTAATTATTGTAATGGAAGGTGATTGTCACTTGTGTGACATTTTCTAAGCTTTTCATAGGGTAGCTTCAAAGGGAAGCATTGCTTCCTGTTGTGTTATTGGGTTGGGCAGCTGGGTGACTTGGGAGCTCACTGAGAGATGATGCTCTTCCGCTTCTGTCTGAGCCCCTGGAGGACTATTCAGCATGTGTCCTTTCTTAACAGAAGCCAGTAATCTCATTGGGCTTACCTGACAGTTCTTTTCCTTCAGTGTTCCTGGTTAAATAACCTGAAGACAGTCATCATCTTTAGGAAGAGTGGCCTACTCTATACCAGGACTAAGCTGGCTACTTTTATTGAACATTTTTGTCAAAATTGACTTTAACACCGTCATTGTGGTATCTTGTCACGGGAAGGGTTGTTCATCTCATGAACAGGAGAGTGATCACTGTGGCCCAGGTGTCACCTGTGCTGTTACGTGAGCTCATGCGTATTCTCAGGGTAGTGCGGGCTTGGGGCTCCTCATCATTGTCTGTCTTTTTGTGTTTCTTGGCTGTTTTGTGTTCTCCTATTTTATTACAATCTCTTATTTTTTCTACTTTTTGTTCTGATAGTCTTAATTTAAAATTACCTTACTTTCATTTTATTTTAACCTCCATTTCATAATGTTGTGAATTGACTTATCTTGTAGGGTTTTTTTAAGTCTTACTAAATTCCGTTAGTGTTTGTAGCATTTTAAATTATTTTCCCATATATAATGTTAATAAATTTGCTTGGTTGTGAACTTGAATGATACCACTGTTACATTCTTTAATCAATGCTTGTTTTTTTTTTTATTAAATGTTCCCAAGAAGTTATGACCATTTTTCAATATCAATGTTTTCCTTCATCTTCCTTTAAAATTTTGCCTAGTAAAAATAGATAGCTCGTCAAGCTTGTGAAATTGAGAACGCAGAATAGAATGGTAGTGCCAGTCTCCTTCCTGCACCACATGGCAATTGCTACTCTTTCTATAGTGGATAAGGAAGAGGGGCCATCAGCATTTACTTTTAGTTCTTATGCAGAGAAGAATAAAGAGCTTGAAATGCTGATTTAGACAATGTTTCAAAAATGCTGTGATGCATTTTGGGGTATGACTGACTCTTGCTTAGTTAAATGTTTTGTAGGATTATAATGTAGTTGGATTCAGCTCATCTTTTAAAGCAGTTGTCAGAAAAATATGGGCCAGCATGGTAGAATGTATTAGCTCAATACATTGTCTCCATTTTATTATGAAGCTGCTGAGGAAGCTGTGATATACAGCACTGTCACTACAGATCTATTGTTAGGATGGCTCCACAGTCTTCTTTGCACTGCCATTAATTTATAGCAGTAAACAATATGTAGCCTTCCAACTGCAGCAAAGCAGAATCTTCTAATGAGGTGGATGTTATTACCACAATAAATCAGTGCTTCTGCGTAATGTATAATTCAATGTGTGTATTCCCACTGTAACTTCTCTGAGTAAGCTGGTAGTGTATCATTGTCACTGCACAGCTCCACTGGCCCTTTTTTTTTTTTTTTTAAACCTTCTTTTATTTGGTGACTTCTTCTTTTATATGCTTGCAAATAAATGTGGTATGTCTTGATAGCTGTCCTGTAGCAGGCTTCAGAAACCAACTGTAACAATAACAGCCAGAATCAATACTGTGGGTTCTACCTGCATGGATCTTTGTACGACATCCTCTTTTTTCAGATGCTACTGAAATCAATCCTAATTGGTTTCAGCATTATATTCGAGAACCGTGATTCTATAACTATTGATCCGGGGAGGTACTCATTTGGAGAGTAATAAAAATAGGAGCAGATAAAGCAAATACTTAATATGCTGCAGAGGAACTATACATAGGGAGCATTGATTCTATTTTTAATTCATATAATTTGTCTTCAGTGATTTTATTTCTTTCTCTCCACATGGCTCTGTCTTTAGGGATAACAACTAAAATACATTTAAAAGCCCTCCATAATGGTTTTGTAACAAAGAAAGAATTCTTAGAGTTAGTTTCATTCTTATATTTAGTCACATATAATTCTTTAGTACAGAAACTGATATGTTAAAAAAGGCATTTTAAAATTAATGTTGTAACACTGAGTAGTAATCAACTAAAGACTTACATAAAATCTACTTACAATGTAGAAAATGGCTTAAAAGCAAATAATGTTGATCAGAACAAAATTATTCAGGGTACTAATAATAGATACTAATTTTGAAAAAATTAATTAATTTAAGAAATGTAACCAAAATGTTACATTTAATGTTACTTTGGAATCATACCACATGAAAAGTAGTTCAGACATTGATTTGAACCTCACTTCATTTTCAGTGGATGATTTCTGAATGTATCCATTTTAAACCATTTATTTTAGTTTAGCATTTCTCCCATAAATAATCAGATTATTTTCTTTCACTTATAATATGAATAACTTATAAGTTTTATAAGAGATATAAAGATGTCTTATTAGGAGAAGTTATTTTTCTTCAATGAATTGGAACTTATAGTTTTTTACTATTTTTTAATTTTATTTATTTGATAGAGAAAGAGGGAAAGAGAGAGAGGGAGAGACAGAGAGAGAGGGAAAAAGAATGGATGTGCCAGGTCCTCCAGCTACTGTAAACAAACTCCAGATGCATGAGCCTTCTTGAGTATCTGGCTAACATGGGTCCTAGGTAATCGAACCAGTGTCCTTTGGCTTTACAGGCAAGTGCCTTAACCACTAAGCCATCCCTCCAGCGTGGAACTTATCTTTTGAATGCAGAGCTCTTCTACCAATCACAATGTAGACTGAACTTTCACTTAGAGTGTGTTATCTTAGTGGGGTCTTTTTGTTTTTGTTTTTGTGTTTGCTGCCCTGGAATTCACTATGTAGTCTCAGGGTGGCCTCAAACTCAGGTGATCCTTCTACCTCTACCTGCCAAGTGCTGAGCTTAAATGCGTGCACCACCACGCCAGGCAATCTTAGTGATTTTGAGCCCCAGATTCCTTTGAGAATCTCAAGAATTTTCTATTTTCATAATAAAATGTATATGTGCCTAATGTCAAAATTTTGCCTACTACAAAGCATTGTGTTCCCTGAATAACAACAGTAGTAGCAACAAAATGGTACGAGATAACAGTTATTCCCCTTGTCAAGCACATGCTAGGAGCTTTATGAGCCATTACTTTCTTCAGATTTTTCCCTCCCTTCTAAAGGATCATCTTAAATGGTGGTGTCAGGGTGGCTTGTAGGACTGACTTCGTGTCCTAAGCAGTGCATCTAGGCCTAGGTTTCCAGTGAATTTAGGTGATTCAGCACTTGACTCTCCTGCCTGGCAGACATCTGCTGAGAGGCTTCATTTTCTGAATAAGCCCATGATGTCTTACATTCTTCTTGCCTTTTTTTTTTTAAATAAAAGGGTGGGGCAGGGGACTGGAGAGATGGCTCAAAGGTTAAAGGCACTTGCTTGAAAAAAAGAAAAAATAACTCCAGAGGTATGCTTTTGGTGTCTACCATTTGATTTTACAGTAGAAATTTGTAGTTACATCTTATTTCCTTTCTTTTACAATCTCTACTTTGCTCTCCATTTGCCTCCTCTTCCCATGTTCTTCTCCTAGACCGCTGGAAGCCACTCCTCCAGCTGTGAGATGTTTGCATTTGTTGCTTCTCATGAACTAAGTGAGATTTCTAGAGACTGGCAAAGCATTGTGTAGCTAATATTGACCTCATGTAAATGTCTTTATGAGATGCTTTATTAAAACTCTATATATAGCAGAAACTGTTAAATAGAGAAAAGACAGGTTTGCCCATCCACATGTCATATATTATATATAAATATATATGTATGTATACATGTATGTTTAACCATTTTTAATTTATCTCTACTCACCAAGTGTAACACTATCTTAGTTTAAGTTGGATGTATTTTTAATTTTTTCTACATATATTAATAGGATAATCTTAAAAGGGTGGAAGAGAAAAGGGTGATTACATTTTTGTCTTTTTCTCCCTTCCAATGGCAGCCAGTAGGAGCCTTGAATCCCAAAAGAGCAGCATTCTTTGCAGAACGTTTTGAATCATGGGAAGACAACCAAGTTCCGAAGTTCCACTATGGTACTCATTACTCAACGGCAAGTTTTGTCCTCGCTTGGCTGCTAAGAATAGTAAGTTGGATTTGAATAATAAACTATGGCTAAATTAATGCAGTGGAATGGAGAACATGGAATGACAGAAATCTCAGTATCTTTTTTTGAATGATTGAGCTTTTAGTTGTCTCTGCCTGTCCTTTTGTATGCATTTAATCACATTTTACTTGTAGAGTTGCCTTAAAATGTCTAACCTACAGTGGTGTGAATTTGTGAATTTCTTCTTAAATCTGCTTCTTCAAATGATTCCTGGCTTACTAGGTTAGCTGGGTTCATTTCAAATGTAACTTATAAAAATAAGAAGTTACATTTCATTAACACAGGCATAAATTTGTAGGTTTTAGGAACTTCCATGGCTCCTGTTGGAGTAAAGGATGTTTGTGGGTAGCCAGCACGGGTTTGTATTGATAATATGTTGGTCAAACAAGAGGTGTTTGTATAAAATTAGAAGGTGATTCATCTGCGGAGAAGTAATTTCTTTGGGAAGCATTACCAGCTCATCATTAATTAGGGCTTGTTAGAAGAGTATAGGCAGACATAAATCCTAGAAGTAATTTATGGCACTTAGCTAATTCTAACCAATTGTCTACTAATAAGTGTTTAAGTGTTCTTTAACTAAGAGGAGGCCTCTAAATCTTCCAAGCATTTTTCTTTTCATAATCATAAATATTGAGCCATAACAGTAAGAAACTTACACATTAGACTATTCCCTTGTTCTATGAAACAAATGCATCTAATTTATATATGAATATTATTAATAAGCTGTTCTTGCTGGGAAGAAAACCTGATGAAAATATCACAAATACCAAATTTTGTAAGAAAAAAATTTGTAAGAAAAAAAATAATTTAAGAACACTAATAATTCAGCTGTGCATAGGATATACTACATTCTATTAACTATTAATAATTAAAAATTTAGATATACATACTACACTTTTATGCCCAAAAGAGCTAACAGATTTTTTGTTTCTTCTGTAGGAGCCTTTTACAACTTATTTCCTCAATTTGCAAGGAGGGAAATTTGATCATGCCGATAGGACTTTTTCATCAGTTTCCAGAGCTTGGCGAAATAGTCAGCGTGATACATCTGATATTAAGGTACTTTTACAGTTGCTATGGCAGGGGTGTTTCTTACTGGGTGAATGTTTGACATTCCTCTCCTCCAGTACAGTCCTGTTTAGGGAAGTCCAGTCTCAGAGGATGGGGTCAAGAACCAGTTTCTAAAATTTCTCTGTTTTCTTCATGTTTGCCTCTGCCTGCTCATCTGTATGTCCTGAATTCAGTCTTTTGTCTCCTCACTACCCCCACGTCTCTAGCTATAGATAGGTTTTGTTCCCTCCTCCTTGGGACAGTTTTCCCTGGAGGAAAAACATTAGTATGGATATACGGTGTAAAAGGGTAGCATGCTGAATCCTATCCAAACTCAGTGAATAAAATTACTATAGTTTAAAATTTTCCTTCATATTTATATGGATATATCCTATCTCCATTCTTAACAGAATCAATTTGTAGAACATTAAAAACTTTATTCAGAAGCTAATATGATCCTTGTTAGACTTTTGCTTTGACCATAAGTAGTCCAGTAATTGATTTTCTTGACATAGTGTCTCTGCAAACAACTGTATTGGATGTTATTAAAGTATAATGAGATATGCTTCTGCTTCTGAGGTTCCTTACATCTTATAAAGGCATACAACTTATACATAAGCAATTATATTGTATGAAGGAAAGTAAATACCACATGAGAAAAAATTGTGTTCAAAAGAGTGAAAGTTACATTACTAATGTGCATGTTACTATATAATACTTTAAAAATTTGTAGTATAGTGATAATCAAATCTCACTTTTAGGTATGATATTTTACATTGTAAATAATGTGTCTCATATTTTATTCGACAATGTAGATTGCTCATGTTGAATATACTCTCTTGAAGAAGATATGCATCCAGGTTTGATTCCCCAATATCAACATAGGCCAGATGCACAAGGTGGTGCATGTGTCTGGAGTTTGTTTGAGATGGCTAGAGGCCCTGGCACACCCATTCTCTTTGTGAATGTCTCTCTCTCACAAATAAACAAGTAAATAATATTTTATATTATATTGGGGGACATCCATTCAAACTACCATGACAGGTTACCAAGTTTGGCTTGGACAAGTGTATAGAGAACACTGAAGAAAGAACACACTTCATTAGCTATCTAGGCTCCCTATCTTAAGGCTGAAAACTTCTGTCAGAAGTGAATTAAAATCCCCCAAAGTAGGGCCAGGGGGGTGGCACCCAAGTTTAATTCCAGCACTGGGGAAGAGCAGAGGTAGGAGGATCACCATGAGTTCAAGGCCACCCTGAGACTGCATAGTGAATTCTAGGTCAGCTTGGGCTAAAGAGAGACCCTACCTCTCAAAACAAAACAAAATCCTTCAAAGCACATCTTAATATGTTCGATTATGACAAGTGACACAATAAGGGAAATGAAATGAAATGAATTGTGACTGGGGGAGGAGGCAATCCTGCAAAGACTTCATACAGTGAGTGGTTTTGAGCTCTAAGATCTTAAAGGCTGCAAGGGAGTTTAACACCCATTCCAAATCTGTCTCTAGCCTGTACATGTGTTCTCATATCTTGACTCCCTCAATTCCTTCTGAATACATAAAATGTATTATAAATATAATATGTTCACAACTAAATTCATGATCTTCATTCCTTGAGAACCTAGACCTTTCATAGTCTTTCCCCTACTCCTTTCCACGTGAAACCCTAAACAACCAATCCCCTCCCAAATCCAGTTGCCTCTTAACCTCTTCTTTTTCTTTTTGCCCTTTGTTCACTCTGTTCTTTGCCTCATTGAGCCTCCTTGGTGTTCCTCAAGAACTGAGGTTATCTTCTCTCCCTCACAGCTCTGCTTCTCTTTGCCTTTGGTGTGAAGTTTTCTTCCAGATCTCCTTCTGCACTCATTCTCCACCTTTCCAGGTCTTCACTAACTGACTAGTTTATGTTTCTATCACACAGGAAAATGAGCCCCATGAAAGGATGAGATTGGGACTCTTTTACTCATTGACATCCCCAGATCTTAGAATAGGGCCTGGAACATAGTAGGCATTAATTACTTATCAATGATTTGGTGAAGTGAGGAAGAGTATTTTGGGCAAGGTAAAGAACATGAACAAGGTTCAAAGAAAATGTGTAGCACACTGGAGAGATGTTCCTGGCATTTAGGAAATGCTGGGAAAGAGAAATTCTGGAAGGCAGTTGGTCTAATGTGAAGACCTTTAGTGACAATTGTAAGATATTTAGCTTTGGGCTGGAGAGATGACTTAGCAGTTAAGGCCCTTCACTTGCCTGTGAAGCCCAAGAATCCAGGTTCGATTCTTCAGGTGCCATGTGAGCCAGAAGCACAGGTGATACACACATCTGGAGTTCTTTTGCAGCAGGTAGAGGCCCTGGGAAGCGCATTCTCTCTCTCTCTCGCTCTCCCTCCCTCCGTCTCTCTCCCTCTCTTCTTTTCTCTCTCTTTCAAATAACAATTTCAAAAGCTGAAAATTCTGCATTTCAGATAAGCCAAGATTTTTGGTGAATATACAGTCAATAAGTATTTTTGGTCTATAATCCAGGTTCCAGGGTTTTTGTTTTGTTTTGTTTGTTTTTGTTTTTTGTCAGAGCCTCTCAGCTATATCATGTAGCACAAAAGTAGCCCTGACAAGAAGGCTGTTTCTATAAAACATTATTTACCAAGACAAATGTTTGCTTATATTTGGTCAATAAGGTATAGTTTGCCTCCCTGCCATAAGTCAGTGAGGAACTATTTTTCATGTAGAAGTATGATATAAAAATTTTTGTTGGAAAGATCTTTGGTAGATGTATGGAAGTAGTCCCAAGGGAAAGAGGGTGAAAGCTGTAGGTAGGGGAGGTGTCCTGCAGGCTCCCAAAGCTAGTTACAATAGCCTCAAGTAGTTCAGTGTCAAAGGGGATGAATTCCAGAGATTCAGTCAAGATCATTCTCTAGGATTTGGCATTCTGGTGGCTGTAGAGGCAGGAAGACATAAAAACTTCCCAGGAGAAAGTGAAAGAACCTGAGACAGGTAGGGAGAGAGCTGGAGCACATGCTGTGCTCCCTGTGCAATGGGCTACTAGTGTCTGCTCTGGAAGGCTGAGGTCTTCTCTACAAGAGGACTGGTAATTGAATTTCATATCCTATCAAACAGTCACCTCTAGTTTTCCTACACGGTTTGTAATCAGTATAAACTGAGTGCTTAGCTCTGGCTGCCTTATATAAGAAGCCCATGAAGACTTCTTATCAGTCCGCACAGGCTCGTGAATATCCATTTAAACACTTACTCTTGTAAGTAATTGTGTATTACTAGTGGTTAATATAAATTTATATTTATGAATTACTAGGGCAGTAAAATGTGTTCCATATGTATAGTGAAGTAAATTAGGATGCAATTAAATCCTCAATTAGTAAATATTTTAAGATAAATAATTGCAGTAATGTTAACCTGAATTAATTTTAGCTCTGAGTTAACCTTGAAAAGTTTTAACTGTGCCTGTATATGCATGTTCAATAATAATGCAAAATGGAAGTGATCATAGTTTAGTTTTATTTGTGTCATATGAGATTTGTAAAGCACGAGGCCTTTGACCTGCCCTCTACTACCTATGTAATGCCAGGGGTCTGCAATCTGAAGATAAATTAGGTTCCATTTTCCCTGTCACAGCACATCTTTCCTTATGCTAATACATTCCCTGGATGCTGATAGTATCAATGTTGGGACTGTTTATAAGAAAGTTATAGCTAATGGACCATAATTTCTGGAAATAGATTTCTTAATATTTTCTTTGAATCTTAAACTTTGAGTGATGTGCTCATTTCATTTCCTGAGTAAGTGTATTATTATAATCAATTCTTATTTCAGACATTTCTGAAAAGTTTAAATTTTTTTGATGTTGAAAGTAAAAGTAAAAATAAAGAGTAAAATCTTATTCTCAGTCATATACCATTTGCACATTTCTGACTTGTGCATTCCTTCCTCCTCGCTCTCTCTTTCTTCCCTCTTCTCTTCCTCTTTATCTTCTTGCTGGCCAGTTTCTTCCATCTTTCTCCCCCTTTCACACTCATGCCCACATCCTTGAGCGTGAGGGCCTCACTTTTCTCAACTGCACCCGTTCTTCTCGTCTTCCCACATAGCTTATGCTTGCCTTGTGGACTTGATGGTTCCCCTAGAGTACTTTAGCCCTTTCTTCATGTATCAGTCAGTCAGATGGTGATATTATGATGTCCTGTATTGTGAGTGTTGAACTTTGTGCTTGTGTTCTCAATGAACCATTATTTGAGTTGATGAACGTTACCCTTAAGCATTGGGGATTTTCTTCTCATTGCTGGGAAGGCCGCGGGCTTTAATCCCCAGCACCATCTCAGTAATCCCACGAGGCTCTCAGGATGGCTCAATGAATAACACACTTCCAGGGAAGGGTAAGGACCTGAGATTAGCTGCTTAGCATCCATATACATTGCAGGTAAGCATGGCTGTCTGCCTGTCATTCCAGCACTCGGGACAGATGCACAGGATGCCCTAGGGAGAGGCAAATAGCAAAACTAAGCCATTTGGTGGTGTGCTCTCAGTTAAAGTGAGAGACTCTGCCTTAATAAATAAGATAAACAGTGATGGAGCAAGACACCTGTTGTCAACCTCTGGCCTCCACTTGCATGCACACACATGTACACCCACATATATGTGAACATGTGTACATGTACACATACCACACATGTATATGCACACAAAAATGAAGAATCCAATTAAGACATTGGATAATATTCATAAATATATCCTAGATTATAAAAATTGTAAGAATGTCAACATGTTAGGCATTGCTTGTTTTTGATTGGTGATCTTGTCTTGTTTAGTTAATAGTGGAAAGTGTTCATCAGTGTGTTCTTGGAGGCTGATGTGCTGGTTACCCGCATATTCATATGTGTTTGTATATTTATTTATTTGTAACCAGCAAGGATTTAAGGTATGCACTTTATTTGTGTCTTCTTCTGTGGCAGTTAAAGTTTGCCCTTCATCTTCACTATTTATCAGTGCATGTTCTTTCTTCTGAAATAACTTCCTTGGTCATGGGGAACTAGAACAGCAAAAGACCCAATGGAGATGTCTAGTCCAAATATAGAGATGGAAAATGTGTTGAAAGCAGGAGAGAGCTATAAACTTAGTGAGGTTATTTATCATAAAATGAAACACGTTAATCTTGACTGTCATTGCCAATAAAAACAAATACATTTTTTAAATGTGATAATGATTTAGTAAGAATTATTGTCTCAAATATTTTTGTGGACATACTTATTCTTACAAGTAAATTTTGTTAACTATTCTTAGACATCTCAGTGAATGACCTTGTGGCTTTAAGAAATTGGTGAGTATGTAATTTGGGACTTTTAAAATCAGGGTTTGTGTTAATGATAATAATAACACTATGTGCATATAGAATTCTGTGTTTTCTATCAGCCTCACAAAAAATCCAAGTTTTAGAAATGGCAAGTTAGGTGAGTAGAGCCATAGAAATGAAATTATTTAAGCATATTTAACAGTAAATTAAGCAGATGAAACTCAAACCCAATTATTCTTCCTACCATGTCAAATTGAAATAAATTATCTATAGTGTATTTGTTTGAAACCCATGTTTTTTCTTTCTACTAATAATTTCTTTCAAATAATAGTTTTTTAAAATATCTAAAGTCACACAGTACTTAATGGGTCTGTCTAAAGGATTATAGAGTTTTCTTCTTACTCAACTTTAAAATCATTGCTTTTATTTTACTGAAGGGAGAAAACATTTTATCTTCTGTGTAAGGATAGCATCTTCTCTACTAAGGAGACATCACTTTGAATGTATGCAGATATGTACTTCCTTTAAATTCATTATAAATGCAATAAGGGCTAGAGTTTGGCCTCAGTGGTAGAGCATCTAGCATTCATGAGTCTCTGAGTTCCATCCCCAACTCTATTAAAGGATGAAAATAAAGAAAAAAATATTCTAAATGCAGTGTACTCTAGTCACCTTCTTACATATTTTGTCTTTTGGGTGCTAGCGGAATTCAAACTTGTAAATTGAAATATATCAGAGTACAAACAGTGTTTTCATGTTATACTGTTCATGAAGCATTTTTACATCCCTGGAGGTACTTAACTTCAGATTTTTTCCAACCATAAAGTCCCTTATTATTTCCCCAGTGATGATGGGCTAAAGTTCTACTTCTTATCATCAGTCCTCTCAAAGCAGGGACCTTAGGTCTTGCCATGATCCTTACAGTTGAGCTGTCCAGATTTCATATTTTAATAAGAGAAAAATAAATATTTCACTTTTGCTCTGAAGTAGCATCTTTACTTTTGGTTATCTTATTTCTTTCAGTTAATGGATGGATGTTAGCCATGCCTGCCCAGAGATAGTGGCATGGTGGTTTCACTTTGGTGCTTAGGATGGGTAACTAATGCAAAAGAGGCATGCAGCTGCCTTCTACACAGGCTGTTCCTATCAGTGGGATCGCACCTTCCTGAAGAAAACTAAAGCATATGTGTGGTCACAACCAATCTTGTCATTATGCCATGAAAGGCTTGGGATTTGTGATCAAAGCAGGGGGCTTGTCCCAAATCATGATATAACCTCTGTTTGAACCTCTTACAGTTTTACTTTAGGAGACGATACACTATGTTTTGACTGCATCCCCTGGCTCTAAAGCCCAGCTACCTAATTAACTAATAGAAATTAAAATTTCTATCAGTAAGCCAAGCAAAAATGTGACTTATGAGTATGTCCATCTTCTGTCATTGTTATTTACTTGTCATTTCCCACTGGTGTTTTAAAGGATTGTTGAACATGTGTTTTTTATACAGAACTTAGTGTTCTGTTCCAGTGAATATAAAACATACTTCCCTTTGTAAATGTGTATTAAAAGTATTAGAAAGACATAATCTTTGGCTCTGTTACTAAATTTTATCTGTCAGGGAAGATAATTTTGAGCTTTCTTGGTATTCTATCAAGGCATGGCCCTAAGAAGAAATGTGTTTTGAACCAAGATGGAACGCAGCAGCACTTGCATCTCTGTCTCTGCAGTAACGCTGGGCCATGCGTGCGTTCACCTCTGCTGCATGGTAGTGTATCTCACGGAGGTCACTGTGCCTCTTCCACATTAAGAACAGATCCAGTTTCATTAGTGAAGTCTGCGTGCCTCCTTATCTTGAGATTGCAATATGTTTTAAGTATATATGCTCTCGCTCACTAATTTAATTGTGCTTATTTGATTATGTCCTTTGTACAATATGCAGAATATTTATAATGTTGCTTCAGTGTTAATTTCTTAGAAATAAATAACGGTGTTATTTTGACTCCATATCCATTTCAAAGTTTCTGTACAGAACACTTTTCCTACTTTCATAGATAAAACCCTAAGGTTTAGCAGACAGCCATTTATGAGCTTAAACTGTGAACATGCCCACTTCCTAATGGTGGTCTCCACCCTGTGCTTGTTCTCTCAAAATCTGTTACGTTGTTTTTATTGATTATTAGAAACAAATGATATGCATACTTCTCTCTCTTCTTAAGGTATTTTCCTTGTCAGGGTTGTACTCTTCTTTTCTCTCTGGTTTATTATTTTAGGTTGCAATACCATTTTAAATCTTTTATTCAACAGATTTTTATTCAGTGCCTAATATATGGCTCACTATGTTTGGTCTTGAGGGAGTAATGGTGAATAAAATACCTAAAGTTCTCAATCTCCCAGAGACTTCCATTTAGGAAGAAATAAAAACAGATCATTTCAATAGAAACTGATGAGTTCTGCATTATGTTTTTCCCTAAATTGCATGATTACTAGCTCCCTCCTCCTCCTCACTATCTTCCTCTTCCTACTTCTCTCTCTCTTCCTTCTGTCTTTTCCTCCCTCTACTTCAACCATTAGGCATCATTTACTCCTTTGAATTTTGAATGTATTTTTTTTTGGCAACCTATTTTGTGCAAAAAATGTTTTCTTTCTCAGTAACTTAGATCTGGGAGGAATGCACTCACCTTTCTCTATGAGACAGTAGCCCATTTCTTTGCAAAGACTAAGTAAATAATTATCTTTTTGGAATTAATGTGTTGCGTCATTCATACTATCTGCCTGTGTCTTAAACACTCTATTTTTTTAATAATTTTTTTTATTTTTATTTATTTGAGAGCGACAGACACAGAAAGACAGATAGAGGAAGAGAGAGAGAATGGGTGCGCCAGGGCTTCCAGCCTCTGCAAACGAACTCCAGATGCGTGCATCCCCTTGTGCATCTGGCTAACGTGGGACCTGGGGAACCGAGCCTCGAACCGGGGTCCTTAGGCTTCACAGGCAAGCACTTAACCGCTAAGCCATCTCTCCAGCCCTTAAACAGTCTATTATAAGGAACTTATTAGCCAGGCAACTTGGCTCATGCCTGTAATGTGAACACTTGGAATGTGCAAGCAGGAGGATTAGCCATCCATTTGAGGCCAGCTTATAGTGAGTATTGGGACAGCCTGAGCTATAGTACAGAATCATATAGTAAAACTTAAAGGAAGGATGATAAAGAACTTGTTATGTTTTATTTTATTTTATTTTTAATTTTTTAAATTAGTTTTGTATTCAGTGAATACAGTCAAGTTGGTACCATTGTTAGCCTCCTCTCTGTCCTCCCCTTTCCCCCTTGGCCCCTCCTTATTGAGGTATATGGGTTATGCATTGTGGAGTTAGCTCTCAGTTATGGGTAGGAGGAAATGTCTCTGCGTATCATGACGCAACATGTGGCTCTGACAATCTTTCTGCCCCCTCTTCTGCAAATTTCCCTGAGCTATGTTGGGTTCATTTTAGCTCTGCTTCACTGATGAGGTGTTGGGAGCCTCTGTGTCTCTAGATATCTGATTTTGTAGGAGTTGATTGTTCTCTGTGTCGATTTCCATCACCCTTGCGCTGGTACCAGGTTCACCAAGAAAACAGCACCCTTGTTTGTTTCACCAATTATTCTTAGTTTCAGTTGGGGCTCTTTTGAGGTATGATGGGGTGGCTCTCTCGTTAGGATCTGCATCTATCTGAAAGAGAGAAGCAGATTCTCCAATGGAGAGTAAAGTTAGCACCAGGACAAATGAGATAACCCTTACTTTTTTAATGTAGAGTTTAATAGGTACAGGCCCTCTTGTAGCCCACAATTGGTGGTAGCTTGATAATGGAGAGTGGGCTCACTTTTGGATCTGGTTCTGACTTGTTTCCCAGCTCTAGCTATGGGTTCCATTCCACTGAACAGACCAGTTAGCCAAATCATGAGCAGCTGTTTTCCCACCATGGCTGTGTACCACTATTGCACTTGTGTGAGCATCACACTGCTCCTAAGTAGGTTAGACCATGAGTTGCTTAGACAGATATTGGTCATGTTCCCGCATTTGCCCATGTAGCACCTTCTGGCACTAGTGGCGCTGACTGTCTGAGGACTGACTCTTCCAGCTTCCAGCCATGTCACTCCATGTTACGTGTCAACCGCATGTGGTGTCTTCAGCAGTAGGGTCTTACCACTAACCTTTGGTGGGTCATCAAGTACTCTGACAGAAATCTGTCATTCTTTTAGGAAACATTGTAAGTCTCTCTGATCAAAAGCTCATTGTGGATGATTGCCACCTGCTGGTACTAGGAGTTACAGGTCAGTGTCTACTAAGAGAAGGAAGAAAATGATAAGCAATATAAAAGAATTAGAGAGAAGAGGGAGAGAGGCAGAGAGACAGAGAGAGAGAAGCAGTAGAAGATTAAGATCCGTCTTCATTGTACCCTCTCCAGTGCCTTGTGACTCAGGTGTTCCCTCTAAGGTCCTGGTGACGGGTCATCCATTTGGTCTGTCCTTTAGGATGTAGAATTTTATGGTACCATTGCCGTTTGGGTCCAGATCTGTGTCCCCCACCCCCTCCCTTGCCCTCCCCTCCCTCACCACCCACCTTATTGTCCTCGAGATGCTTGCTGGGTATGTCGGCATCTTGGGTAGATTCAGGTTAGGTGCTATAGATGACTGAGACTATGTATGTAACCTTTTGTGTTTTTTTCTTATATTGAGTTATGCATTTTGTTTTCCTGGTTTTGTTTTCATATAGGGTCTTGCTGTATAACCCACTCTGGGCCTTGATTTTAATGTGTAGCCCAGACTGGCCTTGAACTCTCTAATGCTAGGATTACAAATGTATGGCACCACACTGAGCTTTTCTATTTACTTAAAAATACTAATATTTTGGGGGTCTTAGGGGTATAGCTCAGTGATGCCTTCAAGCCCAGTTCTTAGCACAATAGGTTGGAGGTAGTAAATAGATACAGATGCATAGGTAGATGATAGACTAAAAGACTAACTTTGGATAACTTTATTCCCTGAACACTTCATGTAACGTCTCATGTTTACTGAGACGTTCTCAACAGACTAAAAGAAAGAAGCCTCTGGATGCCTCTGCTCTGCATTCTGGAAATGTTCTCAAGGAGGAAAATGTCTGACTTCTCAAAATGTATAAAAAACAAAGAGCAGAACACAAATTCACAAATAAGTTGTGAACTATTAACCTTAATTTGTAATTACTAAAGTTTACATATGAAAGTTGGAAATATTTTTAGAATCTCACTGTATATAATCCACAGGATATGTATTCTAGGAAATTAAAAATAAATGTTATTGAAAATTAATGAGTTATTACCTCCCTCCCAGTGTGATAGAAATTACATAGCTGAAGGTTTGACAAGGTCCCAGAAGACTTCAAGGTTTAAAATTATTTTATTCATATCTGTTAAAATATTTTTTTGAGCTGGGCATGGTGGTGCAGGCCTTTAATCCCAACCCTGGGGAGGCAGAGGTAGGAGGATTGCTGTGAGTGTGAGGCCATCCTGAGAATGCAGAGTAAATTCCAGGTCAGCCTGAGCTAGAGTGAGACCCTACCTCGAAAAAAAAAAAAAATTTTTTTTTTTTTTTTTCCCAGTTGTGGTAGTTTTTAACCTCAGAATTAGGGAGACTGAAATGATAGGATTTCAATCTTGAGGCAAACTCAAGACAGCATAATAAGACTTTACAAATAAAAAAAGTTCTTGTTTTATGTTTTCTTGTTCCATTTAATTTCTAGGTAGAATGTGAATTTATATTGAGGGAAAATTGGCCTCATTAGAGCAGTAACATAAGTTATAAGAAACTCCTATGAAATTTATGTGTTGGAATAAACTGGGCAAGAGAGAAGGAGAGACTGAGAGATTGAGAGAGAGAAACTGTGTGTGTATTCTCCCAGATTTTATAACTCAGGAAAACTGAGTGCCTAATATGTAGCCACTATAAATGCTGTTTTGAATCTAGCATTACTACCTAGGAGCAGGTGCGTGTGACTAGCAAAGGAAAAGCAAGCATTCTGTACTGTGATCAGTGGGGACACTGTTGAAGTAAAACACACTGTGAACAGTGCTGCTTGGAATTAGATCATCAGGAGGTATGTGCTTGTCTTCCCTCTAGAGCCACACCTGAGCGTGCCATTCATCTTTACGTAACTAGGGTAGAGGGAAAATAAGACGCTTTTTAAAACTATTAAAGGTGGAAGTTTATTAACTGCACTTCGGCAAATAAAAAGTTATATAATATTATTGCAGTAAACAATAATTATAGTTGTTTTAAAAATTGCTCCCTTTTGAATTCACTTTATTCAGATAAAATTGCTGTACATGCCTTTTTATAATATCTGTGTCTTCAGAAGAAAGTTTTGTTTATCATTTTACTATCATGAAAGAACTGAAAGGTTTTATTTTTAGGGTTTTTATTTTTTTTCTAAAAAAAATATTTAAGGCTGAGTACATAGCTTAATCAATAAAGGGCTTGCCTCACAAACATCAGGCACTGAATTAAGTCCCCAGTATCCATGCAGAAATGTTGGGCACAGTGTTCCATTGTGTTCCCTTGTGGGGGAAAAAGAGCCGAGAGCATCCTGGGGTTTGCTGGCCAGCCATTCGAGACTGGAGAGCTGTAGGCCAGTGTGAGACTCAGTCTCAAAGAAAGATATACTGGACAGTGTTTCTGAGGAATGGCACTAGAGCTGTTCTCTGACCTCCAGGGTCTGTTCCCCTTCCCTCCTTCCCTCCCTCCCTCCTTCCCTCCCTCCCTCCTTCCCTCCCTCCCTCCCTCCCTCCCTCCCTCCCTCCCTCCCTCTCTCTCTCTCTCTCTCTCTCTCTCTCTCACACACACACACACACACACACACACACACTTTTCAATCACTTAAAGTTTTAAAATTTTGCATTTAAGACTGGAGAGATGGCTCAGCAGTTAAAGGCCCTTTCTTGCAAAGCCTGATGGCTCGGGTGTTGATTCTCTTTATCCGTGTAAAACAAGATGCACAAAGTGACACGCGCAGAGGCAGGAGGCCCTGGTGTGAGCAGCGTTTCTGTCTCTTTCATATGCACTTAAAATCTTTTGGCACTGTGTACTGGCCAAGTAAACCCTTGTCTTATTTGATGATTAAGTACGTAGACATTATGTATGCATATGCTTAGGTAGTTTGCGTGTTTGCTTTTGTGTGTGCATGTGTGCACGTGCATGTGTTCATGTTTGTGGGAGTGTGACAGTGTGGTGCTTATGTGCATTGGTTCATGTATGGGGGTCAGAGGACCATTTACAGATGTTTCTCATCTGTCAACTTCATTTGAGGCAGAGTTCCTCACTCTGAACTCACAGTCTGCTATTTGCTACAGTCTGAATTGCCAAGTCTTGAATTGCCAAGAAATTCTGTTTTTGTCTCCCATCTCTCCTAGTGTGCTGAGGTTATGGAAGCCCACCACGGTTTCTAGCTTCTATCTAGTGTCTGGGCATTGGTTTCCGTACTCTGGTTTGAGCTGTGAGCTCTATTCACTGATGCCTCTGCCCAGGCCTATTGTTTTTGACAAGGACTCACTGTGTAGACAAGGCTGCTCACAAGCCTTTGTTCTCCCCACTCTCCCTCTGGCATCGCAGGGTGGTGAGCATGCCCGGTGTGCACTGTGGTGCCTGGCTGAGGAAGTAGGCCCAGGTTCCAGACTTCTGGTAACTCTGACTGCAAATAAGTTATTTAACAGTTTAGAGCCTTTGTCCGTTATCTAGGGGGAAGGCTTGTTCTTTGAGACAGGGTTTCGCAGTGTAGCCCCTGCTGGAACGCTGTGTACTTCAGGCTGGCCTCAAACCCGTGGTGATCCCCTGCCTTCATTCTCCTGTCACCCTCTCTTGCCTGGCTGCCATTCACGTGTAAGATGCAGACAGTAGTTCACCTTATACGGCTGCTGTGATGAATAGCGAGGGTACATTTATTAAGGGTTTATTTTAGTTCCTGACTCATACCATACATGGATGTTAGCTCATACAAATCAGTTATGGTTTTTAACCATAAAATAAAACACAGCTGCTTTTTTCCCTTTTGCCAATTAAAGTTGTAAGCATTGTCTTAAAAAATGATACTCTTAAATTTTTTATGTGAGGAGTCTAATTTCATTTAAGGTTAAACTTTTAACAGTTTTCATCCCTTAGAAAATGTTCAGCTCACATGTCTTTTCAGACTAATGATCAGGTGGTCCTGAGGCATTTGGAGGGCAAGCTCATTCTTACCCTGCTCAGTTACTTATTGTGATCTACAACAAAAGATGTGCAACTCAGAGTCAAGCAACCTTTGGGTGCAAGTGATAATACTTCAGTTTTTACTAGATCTTCCGTCTTTCGTTTGGCGAGTTCATACTGACCTTGTCCAAAATCTGATGACCTTTGTATTTTACTCAAGTGCTTGGAAAGCCAGTCCTGGGATAGCTGGCCCCAAGGGGGTATCTGAAGACCACCAAGCCATTGACCCATACCAAGCCTGTATTTCAAGTCTCATCTCCAGGGCCTCTGAACTAGTTATACATGGGGCTTACTGCACACAAAAGTCTAGCCAGCTGTAATCAGTTTCATACGTGGTTTGTTTTCTGTACTAATTATAAATTTTGTTAATATCTTAAAACTAAGCCTGAATGTTTTGAAATGTGAAAATGTATTGTTTATCCACGGCTAAAATGTAATGATTATCTTTCTGGTTGATGAAGAGACTAAGGTCCTATTGTTTTAATGCTGATGATCATATAAAGAACCTGGTATTTTCTTCTGGCAAAAATTCCATGTATTTCATTCAAAATTTTAGCCTAGTCTGCTATTGTGATAACATGGATATCTTTATTTTTTAATATTCGTGTGTGTGTGTGTGTGTGTGTGTGTGTGCGCGCGCGTGTGCATGGATGTCAGGGGCCTCTTGCCACTACAAATGAATTGCAGACACAAGCAGCGCTTTTTGCTTTCGCGGGTACCTTGAGAATTGAACTTTGGCAAGTAGATTTTTCAGCAAGCACATTTAACAGATGAGCAATCTTCTGTTATCATCAATCTCTGTTTTTATCTTGTCAAACATCCGTTAGTAACTCCAGTATTGGCTTTTAAGAGTTTTGTGGCTTTGAGATGTGTCCTAAAGGAAAGAGTATAAATATATCTATCCAGTGAGAAGTTTCTTAAATTTTGCTAGACAGAATATCTATGTTAATAGTAACATTGCCATAGGACAAAGAGAAAAATAGTCTATTTGTTTTGTCCTGTATAATAGGTGATGGTCAGGCTCTTTATGAATATCTTGTCAGCATCGTATGTTTAACAGTATAACATTTTCTTTTATTTTTGTACAGGAGTTGATTCCTGAATTTTATTATCTCCCTGAGATGTTTGTCAACTTCAATAATTATAACCTTGGAGTGATGGATGATGGGACAGTAGTATCTGATGTTGAACTTCCTCCTTGGGCCAAAACCTCAGAAGAATTTGTTCGCATAAACAGATTGGTAAGATAGTAATCATCTGCTCTGTCATGAGCTTGTTCTCAAGGCATCTTTCATGTTGCTGCATAAATATTAACCCTTCCTCTTCTGCACCAAACTGGGGCTGAAAATGAAATAATACTTGACTAGCTGCCATTGGGACTTCCCAGAGTGTTATTGAATTAAAAGTGCA
The DNA here is from genome assembly GCF_020740685.1 of Jaculus jaculus. Taxonomy (NCBI): domain Eukaryota; kingdom Metazoa; phylum Chordata; class Mammalia; order Rodentia; family Dipodidae; genus Jaculus; species Jaculus jaculus. The sequence goes on along the minus strand of NC_059113.1, from coordinate 97,730,762 downwards.
GTGCTTTGTTTCATGCAGACTTTCAGCTATTGTCTTTAATTGCAAAATAATTCAAAGTCATAAGTCCCGGTAATAAGTGAAACTGGATTTTTTTTTCCAAATGGGTTTCTCTTGCTGTAAGAAGAACATGAATTGAAGCTTTCACCTTGGTTACAGAAACATCTTCAGATTACATAGATTATCTTTCTTTAGAAAGGAACCTTCACATTTAACATTTGAAAATTTAAATACTTAAATGAATAGTACTAGTATTACAAACACCTCTTAGGTGTTTGTAAATTCCCTTAAGGGATTGTGAAATTTCTTCCATTACAAGGATTCTGTATTGTTTTTTGTAAGAAAGTAGAGTGACTCCCTTTTGCCTTTGAAGTTCCATAAAAGTTTACAATCAGGAGCTGGAGAGATGGCTTAGCGGTTAAGCGCTTGCCTGTGAAGCCTAAGGACCCCGGTTCGAGGCTCGGTTCCCCAGGTCCCACATTAGCCAGATGCACAAGGGGGTGCACGCGTCTGGAGTTCGTTTGCAGAGGCTGGAAGCCCTGGCTCGCCCATTCTCTCTCTCTCCTTCTATCTGTCTTTCTCTCTGTGTCTGTCGCTCTCAAATAAATAAATAAAATATATTTAAAAAAAAAAAGTTTACAATCAACATTGAAAAGTATTATTTTACCATACTCTATATTAAAAATGAAATTTTATTGCAATTGGTTTTTATTTTAAAATTAAACAATAAAAGCACTACATTTTGATTTTGTAGGGGGAATTCCTTACCTTTCTTACCAATAATTATATTTTAACTTTATCATCCAGATTCTAAGTATAATCCCATTCTAATTACAATGCTGTATTTTGTATGCACTAGAAGCAGTACAGAGGAATAGAGAGAATATAGACTTGAAATAGACTAGACTTCCCAATCAGGAATCAATCACATTGTTGATGTGGAACCTTAGGCAGATTAGCCCTGCTGAGCCCTGGATTCTTTATTTGTAATTAAAAATTATTGATTATAACAATATATTATATTATATTATATTATATTATATTATATATATATATATATATATATATATATATATATATATATATATATATATATATATGGTGTCTACTACCATGCTCAGAAAATAGCAGCTCATACTATGTCACATTCATGATACATGGAGCATATTGCATGTATCCTGGGTAGTGTGGGGAAGATTCTCATTCAAGTACTAAAGTGAGAGTTCAGTACAGACCATCACTGTGAGTGATACGAAGGAGGTACAGCAGTGTACAGTGTACAGCAGTGTCTGCGGGTGTGTGCTTCTTTCCAGGGGATACATAGAAGCTAATAGAAGGTACATTTATAGTGTTACTTTTCTCTTGTAGCTTTTGTGCTTTTTAGAATAGATTTACTGAACTGTAGTTTTATCACATAAAATTCAACATTTCCATGCTGGAAAGATGGCTTAGCAGTTAAGGCATTTGCCTGCAAAGCCAAAGGACCCAGGTTCGATTCTCCAGGACCCACATAAGCCAGATGCACAAGGGGGCACATGCATTTGGAGTTTGCAGTGGCTGGAGACTCTGGCATTCTCTCTCTCTCTCTCTCTCTCTCTCTCTCTCTGCCTATTTCTGTATCTCTCTTTCAAATAAAGAAATAAAATATTGAAAAAAATCAACATTTTCCAGATATAATTCCTTGAGTTTTAGTGACTTTATACAGATAATGTAACCATCACTATAGCCAACTTCAGAATCCTCCTATCCTTCCCTAACATTTAGATAAGTTTAGAGATAGCCTATGGTTCTACTCCTGGTTCAAGGCAATCAATGATTTTATCCTTATAGTTTTGCTCTAAAATTTTTTGTGAATGACAACCTAGAATCTTCTTGTGCCTAGCTTTTGTTGTTTGTATGATGTTTCTGAGGTTCATCCATGCTGTTATATGTATCAGTAGTTAATTCTTTCTTCTTCTGTATAATATATTATAGGTATTCCACATTTTGTTTGTTTTTATGAGCTAATGGATATTTGGTATATTTTCCCAGTTGGGGTTATCATGAACACTTGTGTCCATATCTTAACATAAATGTTTTTATATCTTCTGAGAAGATACAGGATGATAGAATAGGATTTAATAGAATTATAGGATGATAGAATGGGAATGTGTTACCAATGTGGACCATTTTGAATTCCTTAGTTTTTACCTATGTCTTTGGCAAGACTTGTTTTAACTAATCTTATTTACTTAAGTTATTCTAGTGGGGATCTTGTTGGAATTTACTGCCCTAATGAGTAATAATATTGGCCATTTTGTCACTGACCTACTTGCTACTCAGTTATTCTGTGGTGAACTATATTGAAATTTCTCATCCTGTTTTTAAATCCCACTATTTGTGTTTGCTATTGAATTATATAATATCTGTATTTTTTCATGAATAGCCCTTTATCCAGCATACATTTATTTTTATTTATTTATTTGAGAGAGGGAAAGAGGCAGAGAGAGAGAGAGAGAGAGAGAGAGAGAGAGGGAGAGAGAATTGGTACACCAGGGCTTCCAGCCCTGCAAAGAACTCCAGACACATGCATTACCTCGTGTATCTGGCTTACATGGTTGCTGGGGAATCAAACTGAGGTCCTTTGGCTTTGCAGGCAAGCACCTTAACTGCTAAGCCATATCTCCAGCCCCAGCATACATTTTGTAAATATTTTTTTCAACTAGTCTCTGGCTTGTATTTTCATTTATTAATGATATCTTTTGAATTAAGCAAGATATTTTAGGGGATAGAGGTGTAACTCAGTGGTGGAACATTAATCTAGCACTCATAAGGCCCAGCATGACAGAAAAACTTCAACCTAAATATTAAACAAATATAATATTCAGATAATATGTGAAAAGTACAAGGAAAAATGAAATTATTTTCTGATCATTTCATTATGGGAACACTTTCTCAAATATGATTCAATAATTAAGCTTAACTTTCAAGAAACTAGCTTTTTATTAACCATTATTGTTATTACTAATTAGTATTATTAACAGTAAAAGGATTGTTAATGTCTTGACTTCATTTAAAAGGAGATATGAGGCAGAAATACTTGAATAAGCTATGTTTTTAATTTTTCCAAGTTTCATGTTTAGGAAAAATTTGGCAGATTCCTCAGCAGGTAAGAATTCTCATTGCACAGGCAAGAAGACCAGTTTGTGGATCCCTGGCACCCACCAGAAAAGCCAGGCATGGCTGCACACATCTGTAACTCCAGTGCTGAGAGGGGCAAGGACAGGCAGATTGTTCAAAATTAGCCATCCTACTGGAAACCAGTAAGCTCCAGATTCAGCAAGAGACACTGCCTCAATGATATAGGAAGCAGAGGAGTAGAGACTAACACCCATGCCTTTCACCTTGGAAAAGCCAGGTCTATTTGAGAAGGTTTTCTGAGGAAATGTAGGACTACTTTCCAGGTTGTCTCTAGTTAAATTTGAGTTTTGGCTTCCTGTGCCTCAAACTCAGAAATGGTGAGATAGTGGTGTGCAAACAAGTACTCCGTAGTATTGCTGCACATTTCTAACCGCTCACTGCGTTTACTTGCCAGTCTTTCTGGTAATTCCTATCACAATACATTTTACAGATAGCTCTATAGTTACACTCTAAATTGGCTTACATTCATATATATATATATATGTATATATAAACTTAACTGCAAATCAAGTGCAAACATGGTTTGGAATATTTATCTTATTCTAACTCATACTTGATTGTGGTTATGTCTGTCTATGAAAGAATTTAATCATTCATTCATTCAAGAATATTCAGCGTGCATCCATAATGAACAAAACTTTCCCATAGCACAGTCCACACTGGTATACATGATAGTTTCCTATTAGCTTTCTATCAGTGATGAAATTCTTAGTTGTATGTTCTCTAGCTGTTCACATGTTATCACATAAGGTTTTACCCCCTCCTCCTCGGTTTACCTCTTCAAGTTCACAGATTTTATGCAATGACTGTAGCTCATGAAATGCATACTACTTTGATCTGTGACCTTTTTGTGGTGCTAATCGGGTTCCTGATATCATTATACCTTACTCATTAATCATATTTCCTGCAGCCCGTCAGGCACCCAGACAGCACAAGTCCCTGTTTTCAGCCCTCTGTTGGCAGGTTCCTGCTTCTCGAGATTATTACAGACGTTACTTTGGCTTCTCGTAGCCAGAGCCACATCAAGCTGTGTGTTACAATTAAAGTCAGATGGTCCTCAGGTTGAACAGGGATATAGTGTTGCAGCTGTCTCTCTTCTGGAACAAGCCAGTACTAAGAACAGATGATCTGTAGGACAGTGAATAATAAGAGATTGTACAATACTCAGTTGGTAGCTGGAGACCACAGAATTAATTGACAATTTAAGATACCTAGAATGTCCTTTTTTAAGTATTTGGTTATTAACTAAAAGGGATTGGATATATTTAGAAACATGATTTTGTTGGAGGACCAGTAATGCTGTGTTTTTCTTTTGTAGTAATTGACCATAACTGTTATCTTGCCTAACATCCTCCTCAGTGCTTTTCAAGCAATGAAGATCCCCATATAGGCTAGGTAAAATGGCTAAGTAATGGACTTGATACAGATGACAACATCTTCTATATTTTAAAAGCCACTAACTTTGGTCTTTCAGAGAAGTAAATTATTTTCTCAATGCCCTGAGTAGCTGGAATCAGGATAAAATGAAAATAATTTTAGTGATATCCCTTGTGCTGGTCTGTGTTACCTGAACTGGGTAGAGAAAAATCACTCCAATTACTGCTTTGGAAAAATAAATGAGAAACAGACTTTCCTTCTTTCAAATAATATAAAAATGTATGAGTTCAGAATGCTTGTCATTTGTCTCTGATTTCTAGATTAAATTGCTTCTGATTACCTTCAAGTTTTAAGTTGTATAAGAGACAAACACATACTTTGATGAACAGTGATGGAAGATCTCTTTCCAAAATTTGGCAAATGTTTCATTTGTTTTAGCTGCTGGATATATAGTTTATGTGTATAATAACAGAGAGCTTCTCATTGAACATGTGTTTATTAGGTACCTCTCTGTGGGCCAGCCCTGCTGGACTAGTCTAGAAAGATACTCTTGTGTTTGTGGAGGTTACCACCTCCTTCATAACTTCATCCTAGGAGAGCTTCCCAGGGCCTTCAGGTGGCGCAAGTCTAGCCAAGGCGGCATTCAGTTGGTGAATTGTCGCCAGGTCACTAGAATAATGTTTACTGTGTTCAGGTTCCATAGCCTTTGTCTTCTCTACAGTTCATCACAGTGGCGTCAATTGT